>NW_009191857.1:0-4862 GCF_000690835.1 Fulmarus glacialis
GGGATCCGAGCCAGGCGGCCAGCAGGCAAGTCCTCCGAGCGGTCCTAGTTCTGGGGGGGTGAGCACCATCCCGCCTGCGGAGAGCTGGGGCTGCCGGAGCCCCTAATGCAGCTGTTTTCATTCGGTAATTAATTCTCACTCCGAGAGCGAGCCAGGAAGCAAGCTGCATTAAAGTATCATTACGGTTTTCGCCTGCAAGAGATGACTGAGACAACCTGGCCATATCCTAGCCTTATGGTTTAGGGATTTCAAGAGTCTGACTGTTTTTTTCCATCCCTCTCCATCCCTCCTGCCATTGCCCTTAAACAGACTGAACCAAAAGTTATTGCTCACCAGATAGGGTAGAATAATGGGGGTGGGGAGTTATTCATGGATTATTTATTCTACAATCAATGAGGCAAAGAAAAATGAAAACAATTATTTCTCAGGTGTTCTACAGAGAAGGCTGAGATATGGAGAGGTATAATTTCTTTAGATGAGCCCCAAAGCAGGGATAAATTATTTTCAGTGACTAATACACATGCTGTTAACACGTATCTGCTGTTATTTAGTGAGTGTGATGAAGTGGTTAAGACTGTATGTAAGATGAGATTTTCAGAAAGGCCTTGGGATATTAGGATCCTCAATGCTATTGCCTTTCAGAGGGAGTACAGTGCCTGTCTTTTAGGTCACTTTGAAAACTCATCCATACGTAATATGTGATATCCCAGGAGAGCTGTGGCCTAGAGGCTTGAGCACAGTACAGGACAAAGCTTAAGTGCCAGTCCTGGGAAAAAGTGTTTCTGTAATCTTGTCCAACTGCCATAATTTTTCCTCCTTGAACCTTTCCCTCCCTTGCCTTATCCATATCGAGTATTAATACATTCGTATTTTAAATGCTTTCATAGAAGTAATGCCAATATGTCTGTAGCAAATATGGAATGAAAAAGTGCACTATGAATGCTAAGTGTTATTATACTTATCTCTGGTTTTGAAAGAATAAATATTCCCGTAGAGACTTTGTTACCTCTTCTCCGCATCATCCTGAGCCCTCTGCTGTGCCCTCCCCACTCCTTATACCCACAGGCACTTTTTCATGTTCAGTAATCATTAGGATATGTGAGTTTTTGGGGAATTAACTAAGAACCAAATATTAATTACTGCCATTAAACTAGTTCAAAATTGCCTCTTTCCATAACTTCTTTCTTGTTAACATCTTCTATTCTCCTTCTGCTCTATATCCCACAATTTTTCAAATTCGTAAACCTACATTTTCTGTTCTCTAGCTACAGCAGAAGCGATAGTGCTGATATACTATCAGAAACTGACTGCATATAGTAACGGAAAAAAGAAAAACTTCTGACTATGACTATGCCAAAAATCTTACCACTTTCATTCTGAGATCTTGCAACCCGTTCAGTATTCATTGGCCTTTATTATTCACCTGAGTAAGTAATAAATAGCTTCTCTAAGTATTTAAAAGCTCAGCAGACAATTTTGCAAACTAAATTTCTGCTGTTTAAGGTCCTTCCAACAAGCACAACAAAAGCAATATACTTGCACATCACCTATTTATACTTTTATACATATATACTTGCATATCACCCATTTAATGAAGATCTCCACTGGACAAAAATCTGACTTGATTTGAGTTGTTTAAACTTCACACTTCTTCAGCATATGCTAATTGGGGTTTTCAAAAGCATACTCAAATTGCTCACAAGTAGGCATGCATTTAAAAAATAGTTATAAAGGATAAGACAAGTAATTCGAAACTGGAAGATTCAGCAGGTTGATTGATGAATATCTCAATAATGGTGATAGTAGAAAGTTTCCTTGTGGTTTGAGATGGAAGAAATGGCACAGATATTGCATTTTTCCCCACCTCGGAATAGGATCAGTCCTTAAAAACTACATGAAATATTTAAACTATGTAGCAACAGCAATGAGTTGTGCAATCATGCAATTATTTTTAATATAACCACAACTGGGACCTACAAAATCATTAACATTGACTGATTCTGTCACACAAAAATCATTACAAAGATCTTCAGGCATTTTTTAGTCCTATAAAGTAAGGTAACCATCATATATATACTCTTTTCTTTTTTTTTTCCTGGAGGATGTTTTGAAATATTGCTTTACATGATTCAACAAATCCAAGTTGAATATATTAACCTTTGAAATGAAAACATGGTCAAATTGTGTTAGGGCACAATATGAAGTTATTAGATACTTCTCTCTTCTACTCTTCCTCCTAACGTTTCCTTTCCAGAGTGTAAATCTAAGGACATATCTAAGCAAGCAGTGAGACACTCCTGCAGTCTCAGCAGGGCAACTGCAAGCTTTAGCACCCCTATCCTGCAACTGGCAAGTGCCTGCAAGTTGGGTTGATAGGGACCTGTACTCCACACACTGTAAGTTAGGAAAGTGTCCTAGCAGACTGGGACAGACACATTGGCCAAGATGTGCAGAAGGAGGATCTTCCAGCAAAGCCACTCCCCTAAGACAATTAATCCTTCCTTATTTTTCAACTCAACATTCCCAGAGCCTTAAAAGCTGGGGAGATATCTCAGTCTACTGGTGAAACCTCCCGGGCAATTAGTAAGACACTAAAGTGTTAAAAGACTCTAGTTATTACAGCTGTACACAAATTTTATTGAGCTTAATGGAAATTATACACACATATTGATGAATGAATAGATCATTCTGAATTTACTAGGGCTGTCAAACATTGTCTGCTAAATGGAATTCATCTTGGACAGAGCTATATTTACAGTATGCGAATGTCAAGAAGAAAAACACAGTGTCAGAAAGCTAGAAAGGATAATTAAGAATTTCAAACACTGGTGGGACCAAATGGCATCCAATAAAGTGATCAGCTGGAGCCACAGAAGAAAATGAGCCAAGCTGATAAAGAACCTGAAACTTCTGAATTAATATTGAAAAGTAAAAGCCATGCTTCTTTATTCCTAGCAAACTACCATTTTAACATAGTTTTTCCCTTTTATATTTTTGGTTGCCAAGGACCCCTTGCATGGCAGAGCTCTAAAAATTATTCATAGCGGAATCTCCATCCAAGTGTCTAGGATGATAGATATGAGGACTTCACACAAGAAAGACAGATACAATGTATTTCAAATTATGACAAGACTTTATGATTATATACGTAGAATTAAATGCCATATGACGGACAGCTCTATTACTGAGGGAAGTCTTGGGTTTATTAAGAACAACATGGGGTTTTCTACTGGGACTGTCTATAAACATGGGTCATGAAAATTGCGGTCATCTGCCTATGAGAAGCTGTAAAGACCTGAAGAAAACATTTATTTTCTAGAAACGTAAGGAAAGAAAGTCTTTCCTGACTTTCCTAATGTAGCTAAAAAGGAAGATGAGGATGCATTGGCAGAAAAGATCTATTATCTTCTTGCTTCATGCAGCTAAAAATATAGCATTATAGTTTCAAGTGAATGCATTTTGGCTTGACCATCATTTTGTTGTTGTAGTTGTAATAAAACAAACAAACAAAAACCTGGAAATGTGTATATAGGTAATCATAGCAAAATATGGTTTTAGTTCTTTCTTTACATGCTTCATAACAAAGGTGGTTTTAAAAAAGGAATGCTAAACTCTCAAAATGCTCAGTATGTCACTATTAAAAATTGTGACCCTGACTCTCATACATACAGACATCAAAAGAAATTGAAGATGCTCAGAAGTTTTCAGCTTCATGCCCCTACATCTTCTGTAATCTAAACATGTGCTCAAGACAGCATCTACCTTTAGAAATGTATTTTGGGATATCTTGGTTTCTATCAATCTGCACTGCATAATGAAAAATTTTGACAATCAAAACAAAGAAAAAATGATGCCATATGTCTCAGACATATACTAGACTTGAATCTGCATTTTATAGATGTGCAAATAGAACTGAATTCCACTCTTATTCTGCATCATGACTAAAACAACTGAACAGAAATGGTGGTTACCTGTCAGAAGTGCAACTGTTTTACACTAATCACTAGTCTTATTTTGAGCTCATTTCCAGTTTAATGCTCCTTGAAGAAATGAAAGAATCTGTTTGTTTACAAATATAATTTAATTACTGCTCATCCACTTGAACAGTCCAAAATAATTCTCACTTCCAAGACACAGTATTTTTCTACATATTCATGTCTTTCTTCTGAGCTTACCTTCGAACCCCACCTTAAGCGTGTTTCCCTCCTCTCATGGAAGCACCACCTGTTAATTTATTTGGATGGGTTTTATATTGCAAAATAGTTTTGCATTCCTACTATCCCTAAAGTCTACTAATGAAAAAATGAAACAACATTTGAGAATCACCGAGACAAATTATTTTAATATATGTCTATTTTATTATTCTTTTCTTCCAAGCTGGAAATGTTATATCCATGAACATACCTATTTTAGGAAATTGACTCTTTTAGGGAGCTATATGGAGCAACCTGCGGCTGCTACTAATGCAACCAGCCCAACTGGAAGCTCAGCTGGATCGTGTATGTCATGTGCATAAAACATGCAGGATGAGATTTTCTTTGCACAAGAAGTAGAGGATGGGGTCAGTAATAGCCATCTGAATACAGAGGTCATTTGAGGGTTTCGCCAAATTCATCACCTGAGAAGATTGCACCGAAAAACATCTAGACAATTTTTAAAACAGGGATTAAGTCCTTGGAAGACTGATCCCTTGATGAATCTATTTCTATTTCATTCTGGAATAAAGACCAGAGTTTTTGACTCACTAACCTTAAAAGTTTTCTTTCTCTCAGTTTATTTATTATTTTTTTAAATCACATAGGTGCCTTCTCTCTTAGTAACGTTATATATTGCTATTATCAATAGCAATAATATTTTATATT
>NW_009191858.1:0-5347 GCF_000690835.1 Fulmarus glacialis
GGATCCGAGTGTGTGCAGCACGGGATCGGCGGCACGCCAGCCTCTGCCTCCCTCCGCTCCCCTCGTCGGAAGGGACGGCCTGCCTTTACCCCCTTCCTCACCCAGGTTTTTAAGTTCCTCTGTGAATTAGGAACTCTTCCTCTGACTTTGTGTGTGTTCCTGAGGGGGAGACTACGTTAAGAAGATGCATCCGCTTGTCCTGAGGTTCGTCAGCTCCAACGTTGGAGCTTAGAGCGATTTAAATTTCACCTTTTGTGGAAGGTCATTTGTCAAGTGCAAACCCGAGGGTGGGAACCGTGCAGTCACCGAGGCAATGGTGGGGATATTATGGGATGAACGGGTCTTGCAGAGCTGCCGTGTCCAATAGGTAACGACACGCTTTGCATTTTAGTACTAACCGGGGTGAAGCAGCAGGTGCACGTGCTGGTGAGTCATGCTGGCAGCAGGCTCTTCGTCCCCTCCGGCTGAAAAGAGCTGTGAGTACATCTCGGGTAACCAGCCGTCTCAGTCCCTTCTAAAAGACTGCCCGAAGTATTAAAAAGGATTTGGAAAAAGTCATTCCTATGTTGCTTGGCTGACACGTACAGGGATCTTCCTCATACAGACGTTGATTCGGACTGAGACTTGGGGATTGTATTTTGTTCGGATTATGATTTAGAGAGGCCAAGTGTTTTACAGATTCTTCTGGCGCTTAAACACACTGCACTTCACCCTTCTCCTGGGGTTTGTTTCTGATGTAGGTGTGCAGAGTCGTCTTGTGTAAACTGCTCTTTCACAATCATCTGTGAGTCAGTGAAAGTGAAATTTTTTTTGTTGTTTGCAAAAAAAAGGCCTTAAAAGCTCAAATATTCCCCATCTGGTTATACAAACAAATTCGTTTTTTCCTATTCAGTTCAGTACAGCCTCCAATTTTCCACTCACTTGCAGTGACCTTAAAGTATCCAAACAACTTCACTGAAACTGCTTCATTTGCTGATACTTTCCTAAGTGCCTCATGTATTTTTTAAACGCTCGTCACTGAAAAATGTATTAAAAACATGATTGCTGGTATAGCAAGTGAATTGTTTTCTACCTGATACCTCCTGTCTAGAGTGTTCAAGCTACATTAAAAACAAATTAACTGAAAAAAAAATTTTTTAGATTAAAAGATTTAGCCAAAAGAATAAAAATCATCATTTGGTTCCTAATCCTGTATGATTTAGCATTGGTGTTTAATGAAAACTTTGGCCTATCGTTTCCTTGAGTAGTGACACGTTCTCTCTAGATACACCCAAGATTGCGGAGAGCGTTTGAATTCAGAGTGTACTGAGCTAAGGAAAAGCAAAGGCTACGTGAATGACGTGCTTAGACCGCAAGAGGGAGAGCAAAGCCTGCTTGCTGAAGTGAGTGTTTCTTTCTGTTTGTTTTGTGGATTGACATTTTCTTTGGCCTCAGATAATAAAAATGCTTTGCAGGCATGCAGCTCTGGATACTGATAGGTAAAGAGGCATGAAAAAAATTTTCTGGAAGGAGGAATAGGGATATTCAGGATTTTCTCTGAATTGCCCTTACCTGTAAAGTATGTGGATGTGGCTAGAATCTGTGTTCAGTTACTGAAGGGAATAAAATTACCAGTAGAACAACTGGGACGCATGGAACAAAGTACAACTTTGTTTTGTAATTAGAATGCAAGGGGGAAAGGCAAAGACATGAGATAAGCATAGAAAACTATTGTACACAGAAGAACAGTCTCACGAAGAGAGATGTTTCTCCTTGCTGTTGTCACTGATGGAAGTAACATACAAGCAATAATAAATCCGAGGTGGAGACTTGCAAATATGTGCAGAAAATGCAAAGAACATCAGTGCTACACAGTACATTGTAGAAGCAAACTGCAAGGTGCAAACTGGGTATTGGCACCTTGGAATGATCACCTCTGGTAGCTGGCTCACTATTGAAGTAAAACAAAGTCAAAACACCATGAAATATTTGCTTCTCTCAAAGAGTTAGGTGTGGACTGAAGATGCGCATGTTGTACGGTTTTCAGTGTCCATAACTGACTTTAATGCAAGAAAGTAATTTCCAAGTTTCTGGTTGCCTTATTAAACAATAACCTCATCTGTTTTGAAGTACTATGAACACTGTATTGCAAAACATCTGATCTAGACCGTGGAAGCCAAAGAATGCCATTAGCTCCATTTCAGAGATGATAAGTTATTGTCAAACCTGCAACTAGAATGTAAGATTTGGGGTTTTATGAGACTTTCCTGAGTACACAAACGTGATTCTGACATGCTGGATCAGAACCTTACCCCCATCATGACAAACGGAGCTTTTTCTGGTTCTCTCTCACATAGATAAACATTGCACCCATTTAAGTTCAGGTATTTTAGAGTGGTATGTATGTCTACAATTGGAAAATATGTTCCAGAAAAACATCTTGTGATTCCAAAACCTTAGATTAGACAATATCTTCTGTAAGTTCATTTCTATGTGGATTCTTTGAAAGAATGACGTGTATATTTGAGACTTGCGATAGAAAAAAGTTCCCATAATATTGTTTATACTAGTTGCAATTACAAAACTGTGGTAGAAATAAATAGACCATCGTCAGACACTGTTCAAATTAATTAAAAAGTGTCACTTGATCTTTCTTGACAAAAAACAGCTTTAAAGGTTTTGTTTCAGTGGAGGAGGGGAAGGGAGAAAGATCATTCCTGGTCAATTCATGTTATTACTGTGACACGTCTTAAAATGTTGCTCTTTGAAGGCTATGGCTTGTCTCTCAGTGATAGAAAAATGGCATCTTATCTAAACAGCCTCTAATATTTGTGATTTGGTACTTCTCAATGGAAAAATCTATGGTTACTTCAGTTACTAAGAAAGGCTTTTTCTACATAAGAAAAATATGGCTTATGAGAAGATCCATGGCTTCCCTTTAAAAGCACAATCTCTTTTTAATTGTTTGGCGCCACGGAGTGGTAAAATTCTATATTGCTCTAAATAATAATTTCTGAGAGTTTTCAAATTATAAGCTCATCATCTCCCTCTGAAAGAAAATTAAAATATAAAATATTCTACTTGCTGGATATAGGCATAGCTCAAGAAGACTAGAATTTACAGCTTAAACATTAAAGTTTCCAACAGTGTGGGTTAGAATATTTCCTTTCAGAGGGATTTTCACTGGTGGATGTTGATTTGTCAAAACTGTAAAGTCTGTGAACATAAATTCAGCATGTAAAAAAAAAACCTTCTGATGAATCGCAGAAACATGCTGAGACATCACAGTAAAAATGGCTGTGCCTGGTCATACTGGGGGTATCTAGCCTGGGGGGGATCCAGTCGCTCGACTGTCATCCTCAGCCAGTGCTCAGGGAAGTTAAGTCTCATTTCCCCAGAATACTGCCCCAGTCTTCAGTTCAGGGACTTTGTGAACCAGAAGTTTTGTGTTTTGAAACTTCTGCTGTTTTTTTTTTCTTCCATTATTTAGTCCAGCTGCTTTTGAACAAATGCAATTTTCAAGATCCAGAATGTTCTAGGATGATGAGCTCCATGGTTTAAATAATTAATTTTGTTTTGGACGTGCCGACTGCTTGTTTCATTTGATGCCCCTTAATTTTTGTAGAGACATTGAAAAATTATTCTAGACATTTCTGTCGTATTCAATTTCAGTAGTTTCTCTTTGAAAGTGAAGCTAATGGCTTCACAGAGAAGCCCCTCTCTACCTCTGGCCATCCTTCTTACCCTACCTCACACCTTCGGCAGTCCTACTATATTCTTTTTGTGTAGGGATGAACACTGCACATAGAGTTCAAAATGTATATGTATTTATACAGTGACATAATGATGCTTTCTAGTTTGTTTTTTATTCTCTCCCTAGCAATTTCTAACACTGCGTTTGCTTTTTTTGTCTCTGCAAGATCTCTGGCACACAGCAGAGCACAGCAGAGCCACGACACCAGTAATTCAAGGGTCTGTTGCTCCTTACCAGCAGAACAGAAATTACGAAAACAGAGTGACTTAACTTTTCAAGGTAGTTAAGCTTAATAACCCATGCCTGGTGAGCTGCTCAGAGGTGGTATGCGAACTAGTTCTAAATAAGTTATTTTGGTTATTGGAAACTTGGTGCTCTTGGAGAACAGCAATTGAAGTGTGTGGGTCTTCCATGCTTGTGTTTCATTTCTTGAGATGACTCTTGGCTTTACATTGTACTACGAAGTGTGGATTCCAGTGTTACCTGACAGGTCCCTGGCATTGGTGCTTCCTCTAACTGGAAAAACTTGGGGAGAGTAAAGCTCTTTTGGAAAGCGGAAAAGTTGCTGGGAAGTTATCCCTGTTGTTACAGAAAATGAGCTGGAATACATAGAGCTGGAACCCTGAAAAGGGTTGCCCTGAAATTGGGGAACCTATAGGAAGAGGATCACGCTAAATGTAAAATGTGCAGGAGTTGAATTGAGCACAGGAACCTAGCGTAGCTGGTTGGAGACTTTGCTTACACTAAATGAGGATGCACTGTCTGATTTAGCTGGAAGGTTAAATCACATAGGAGCATTCAATGTCGCTTCCAGCTGGAGATAGTCCAGCGTTTTAAGTAGGTCACTGCAATGCATAGTGCCACATAATGGTGTCAGTTTCCTAGAAATGGCTGAACACACTGGATACAAACCAGAGGGAAAATCAACCAATCAACAGAGAAAAACTTGAATTATTTTCCGTGTGTTTGGATATGGTTAAACCTTTTCTCAATTCCTTTGGCCATTACCATGTCAGAAGTCAGAAGGTACTATGAAACTTAAGTGTTAAAGGGGGATCCAGAAGTTTGTTGAAAGTCCTGAACAGACTCTCGTGGACTCTAGCTGCTTTAGGTTGCTAAGACAATTACTGTTGGGTGAAAGTCACGTGGCAAGGAATGGTTTTTATTGTATTTTCCCCCTTTTCCTTACCGAAATGATGTTGTTCTTAAACCTTAATGGAAGCATGACTGCTATGTTGAGCTGGCATTTTACAACAACCATTTTTGCAATAACCGCTTTCACCAGTGCAAGATTTCCCTTTTGCTAGATACAACTCATGGACTTGGGAAGAACATCTCCATTTGGTAGCCAATTGCTTGCGAATTACATGTTGCTTAAAGTAGATGAGACTCAGAAGAATTGTGAAAGGCACATGACATAGATGTTGAAAACTTAAAAAAAAAGACTGCTCTGGCTAACAATGAAATGCTTATATACCAGAAAGTGACCTTTTTTTTTGTTAATTATTTTACAGTTTAAGAAAATGTTGGTTTATCTTTTTGTTGAGTATTTTCCAGGGAAAGCCGGCTACCTGCTTGCCGGTAGCGGCCAGCGCCGCTAAGGACGATGCTCCG
>NW_009191859.1:0-2185 GCF_000690835.1 Fulmarus glacialis
GATTCTATGATTCTATGATTCTTTTTTGCTGGTGTCTTATTACCTGGAAATCAAAGTGAACTCTTGAGTGATACAGAGTCATAATTTATATAGAAATTCTTAATTTTTGAAAGCATTAAATGACTATAGATGTTTTTGTCTCACTTAGCTTTGGGTATTAATGTTTTATAAAACTTAGTTATAATTTAGTATGAAAGACATGTTGACCTCTGGTTAACATTAGTTATTTTCAGTGCAAGCTGCATTGAAATGAAATGAGAATGAGAATGTGGTGTTGAGCAATACAGTTATGAAGAGAAAGGATTTTGATTATCCTGTATTGTGCTAAAATTTGCGGTACCTAAGATTCTGTTGAGAGCATTTTCCATCAGATAATTGAAGAAAATCTGTGAAAGTTTTAAAAACCATTGCAGCTGCCTCACTGAAAAACTATATATTGAGACTAGCCAAAATAATTGTGATTTGGGATAATCTGAAATTCTAGTGATATCTGGAGGGAATGATTTCATGAACATTATTTAAGGTCTCTTGTCAATAATTTAAATCATGCCTTATAACATCACTATAGAAATTACGTGAGTTTTTACCAGATTTTTTTTCTTGAAAGTGATAGCTGTTGGTCTCATGACATTGCTGAGGCATATCCTAATCAGTTTGCAGTGAATATTGTCAAACTGAAAATTGATTCTACACTATTGTGAGACCTTATCTACACAGAGGTGGAAAAGAAACATATATGACAGAGACTTTTCTTGAGATGACATACCACGATCATGAGACAAGGTAGAGAAAACACAGAACTTCATTCATTAAGCATTTGAGTTAAGTTTAAAAAAAAAAAAACAAAACCCTTAGGATTTTTTTTAAAGTTACTCACCTTTTGTTTTGGGATGTCTGAAGTTCAGTTTTCTCAGCTTTCCTCCTTAATTTTATATATATGTATATTAAGCAGAAAAGCAGTCTGGAAGAATATGTAGAGATATTTATTATATGGGTAAAGATCAAATTGTTGTGGAAATTGCTATGCGAATGAAATGTTATGTCAATATAGGTGATGATAATATTAATATAATCTTAATTAATATAATCATACGGGTGATGCTAATATTAATATAATCCTTTGAACACAGTCAGAACTGGGACAGGTGAATAATAAAGGCTGATGCAATTAATGGAGATCTGTGTATCATAGCATCTGTTTCCATTCCATCCTCTCCACCTCATTTGTAATTCTGTTAAATTACAGACATTTTTTGGACCTTCTGTATTCAATATACATGGTATAAGGTCTGGTTAAAAAGAGAAACTCTTCCTCCTGAGTAAATAATCATGAGAAAATAATGAAATCCAATATTCTCAATTTATGTTCCATGGCTCAGCAGCAGACTGGGGGGCAAGTATGTGAGGTACAAGTGATTATTAGGTTATTCTACACAGGAGAAGAAATTTTAATTCACTAGAAGGAGCACGAACAATGTGCTACTCAAAGAGCAGTGATTAAGCTCTGTTTGATAATTTTTCTAATTATTTTATCGGTTGCATAAACCAGTTTAACTTCTTTTTTAAAAAGGCAGCTTTCCTTCAGCAAATGAAAAAAGAAGTTATTTCAAATTTTTCTTTCTTATAGATTTTATTTTTTCAATTTCCACTTTTTTAATATATTCTTTCCTGTGTATTCATATTGTTATGTCTCCTGAATGTGGTTCAGGCCTTGTTTAGGGTTAAACAACTATTCAGGAATACTGTCCAGAGATCAACCCTCAGCAACAAGAAAAAAAGGAGGGCGAACAGTGGTGCCTCGTCAGGGCGGGCGGAGCGGTGGATCCCGGGGGCGGCGGGCAGTGGGAGATCAACCCCGGCAACAGACACGGTGGCTGCTCAAACCCCCACGACAGGCACTGCGGCTACTTCAACCCCCACGACAACCACTGCGGCTACCTCAACCCCCACGACAAACACTGAAACCACCCAAACCCCCGCAACAGTCAACGAGCGACAGTCACTGCAGCTACCCAAACCCTCGCGACGGGTACTACATCTGAACCAGAGGACCAACCCTTGCTGGTATCCGTCGCCCCTGTACAGAAGAAGAAATCTTGGAAGCGGAAGTCAGGTTATTTAGAAAGGGATGATGGAAAAGCAGGGCTATCACGAGAAGGGGAGGACGAAGAGGAAGAACTCATAA
>NW_009191860.1:0-11517 GCF_000690835.1 Fulmarus glacialis
TCCTGTACGTGCCACATGATGGCACTCAAAATGATCTGCTCAGGATGATCTGAACTTTTAAAAGAAAAGTTCCCCCTGACAGCTTAATCCCTTGCATGTATATAGCACTTCACATGCCCAAATATTAACTGATTCATGGTTAATTAACTTGCGGTTATAAATTTCCCCTGGCACTTTTTGCAAGACTCATGATGTGAATGTTAAATGAAGTGTCCCAGGCAAATTGCAGCACTGTAAGAAAAATAAGGGGGCAGATCATCACCTGGTCTAGTGCAGCTAGGTAGATTTACTTGAGCCTGGGGCCTGACCCAATGGTTCTTGAATTCATTAAAGCACACTGCAGTGAATGAACTGCAGAGTTCCTTCCTACACCTAACTCCGGTAATTAATTCCTTGCTAAGGCAGGGGACATGGTATAAAATGGCATGTTCACATTTTTTCAGATGAGTATTATGGAGCAGTGGAGGAGCTAAAAACAAGGTGGTTCAAGGCAGTGGAATTGAAGGACTGTTGCAAAAGAGACAACTCTGTGTGAAGGGTGATGCCCGTAGCACGACCCAGCCCTTTGCTTGAGCAGGATGCAAAGAGAAGGGAAAATTGTACCCAAAAAGAAACACTACAGGGTAGCTCGCTCGCCTCTGTGTGTCACCCAGAGATGGTGAGACATTTCATTGAAGCTCAGGTCAACACCCTAATGGTCTCTGAGAGGGAACATGTATGTCCTGAGCTGCCTCCCTGGGAGGACTGTGAGCACACCTCCTCCCTCCTCTGCCTTGCTTCATGTAAATGTCGTTGGAGAACCTCAGGAATTTTCCAGAGAGCTAGTTTCCCTTTGACAAGTGCCAATCCAGTGAAACCAAAATTATTCATAAGGCTTTCCAATCCATGCTTTTTGACCTGGGGAGGAAAGGTTTTGGAAATATTCGACAGCTACACACACATATACCCTTCCGGATCTCTGTATGCGTATCAGCCCCATTTTGGCTTATACCTCTACACTAGTAAGCCTAATATTTAACGAACTTGATAAATACTTTCCAATAGTTCAGTGGTTTCTCTTCCAAGCATAATTTGTGGAGGGCTGTGATAAGTAGCTCTGACCTCCCCAGGCATCTAGCCCCTCTGTAGACTGCTGCTACACTAAACTTAAATAGTTATGTGCAACCACAGCACTGCTGAATTTGATCCTTGGGAACAGTCTCCTTTGCTACGATTTCAGTACAACTCCGGGGCTGAGGCACCCTTTGGGTAGCCACCCTGACATCAGGACACGGCTTCACACCGATTTGGATCACAGGAGAGGAGTTCGAGGAGTCTATCAGGTGCCATCAAGGACTTGAGACTCCTTTAGTGCAGAATGAGTAAGCTCTTGCTTACTGAGAACTGCTTACTGGGGATGACAGTAAGGATGGATATACAGGAACTAGAGAGCTTCAGATCTGCACAAATTTCTAGAAAAACAGAGAAACTTTTTTAACAAGAGTGAAAAGATTTAGGGTGTGTATGTTAGAGAAGGGGATGCGTGTAGTCTGGCCAAAAAACTGGCCAGTTACATACTGGGGTAGTTTGGGGTGGCTGAGAATTTTATTGGTCCATCAGCACAAGACCCAGTTCAGGAGCGATTACGCTGATATAAAGATGCTTTAAGGCAGAGATGCATGTTTGCTGGGGGAGGAACGGGGCCTGTTTAAGATGCTACTTTACAACTATCACTCCTTTTATGAAGATCACATCAACACCAGATCTAGCAACACAGACCACATGGACACCACTCACCTGCTTTGTCTGCAACTGTTTAAATAACCGTTCGAAGTGAGCTGAACTAACGGCATTGACTTTGCATCAAAACCGGCAAAGGACCTTCATATAATGATTTGCACCAGATTTGCTAATGGAAACACTTGCCAAGGGGCAAGAGGTCTTCAAAATAATAGTGTTGCCATGGATGAACCCTAAATTTGGATTGGGACCTTGTGCTAGATGCTGTAGAAAAAAAAATATGATAACACTTACTGCGGACAGTTGCTAATGCAAGTATGTTCTAAGTCTAAAGTAAAAGGCAACAGAGAGATGCAGACAGAAGGGGAGATAAAGCATAAAGGAATACGGTAAAAAATAATGAATGGTACAGAGATGGCAAATAGGTTACACACACATATCCTCTCTTAAAGTGCAAATGCATGAGAATAAGCCAAAGGAGAACAAACACAACTAAGGGAGGAAAACCCTTCTTTTTGTATATGGGCATTATTAACCTAAGGAATTTATTGTTGTGGGATTTCACTGAGTTAAGACACTAACAGAATTCAGAAACAAAAAGGATTCCTATATTTTTGCTGAGCAAACTGACTGATATGTCAGGAAGAAATTAATCCTCAGGGCAGTTTGTTCCATAGGCAGCTGTCTAGTGCCGTGTAAAAGAAAAATGCCTCTTACTGGACATGGGAGAAGGGTGATCACTCTAATATCTAATAAAGCATAAACAGGAATGGAAATGTCCTCTGCAAGTAAAACACTTAATGGAGCATCCTTGTGTGGATTCTCAAGTGCCTAATAAAGCCTGAGGTCCCAGTGCAGCTTATCAGTAAGGGCATTAACAGAGCCTCTCTCCTCCATCCAACGGCTTATTTACCCTTGTAAGAACTCAATATGTTTGAAATCTCTACCTTTCTGTTATGTTTAGTTGAAATTGGCTTGTGAGTTCAAAACTAGTTGGGGAACACACCTGAGACATAAACATATACGCACTCACACACAACATACTACGCGATGGCACAAGTCTCATTCTGTTATGAGACCAGGCTAAAAAGCAGCATGGGCACGGGAACATTACCCCTTCGACCCCTTCCCAAAGTTGGGACCTGAATTCGCCCAGCATTTTACACCTATATTCCCAGAGGGCATCCATAGCCATGCTCAGGACCGGGACCAGGATGGCAGGTAGGGGCTTCTGATGTCCCAAACCACAGGATTGGGGGGCATGAGACACGCTCACCTCTCTCCATCCACACCTGAGAGTTTCTTTATACAGAGCAATTTTAGGGTGAGGGACTTCAGTCATCTCCCAGATCCCCGAGAAGAACATTTTGGCCCCGTGTGCTTGGGGGACACGTGCTGGAGGACACAGACTGCGATTGCCAAACCCCCAACCCCAGGTGGGCACCGGCGCTCCCCGAGCAATCCCTCTTGCCGTGCTGCACGGACAAACCTTCGCACCCGCCAGAGCATGTCGGCTCGTTCCCCACTGCTTTCACAACAGGGCTCGCCAACCTCCACTACGATCTATGCTGGAGCCATCACTCAGTGATTTGTGATGTACTGAAACACAGTTTACATTGCAAAAAGCTCTAATATGTCCCTGGAAAGCAATTAAGAGAGAGTTGCATATGAGTGTTAAGGGTTTTGCTTCACGAGCAGATGTCCTCTTGGCGGATGCACCGCCGACCTCTCGCCCCGGCAAGCTTTGCTCCACCTCGGAGCCACAGCAAGGAGAGGGGCCATCTTGCTCCTGATCAGCCAGGCTGATTTTTATTAGGCCTTTCTCCGGAAATAAGAAGTATGGTAAAGCGAGGTGATCTTCCCCCGCGGCTGCTGGTATGGATTATAGAGCTGGCAGCAGCAGGAACGCATTAAGGAAAGCTCCCAGCAACGGGTAAGTTTTAAAATGAAAGCTGGCTCAGTGTTAATGCGCAAGTAATGTGTCCCAGCTGTCTTTAATAAAACAGCCAGCTGAAACTCAGCATCATAATAAACGGAGCAGGGATTTCACAAACATCCTGGCTGCTCAGAGAGAGACTGTCTTTTTTTTCTTTTTTTTTTTTTTAAGTCCTTTTTTTTTCTTGGAGCTTAATTAAACATTTCCTGTTTTCAGCTTTCCAGAAAGGTCCTCGGAAGACTCTCCCTGCTGCTTTCGTGCCGGCAACCTCATTTTTCAAAGCCCTCTCCTAGTCCCGGTGTGACACAGAAACGGGTGGATTTGTGTGCACCTGGTGCCTGGGCAAGAAATGCCTCTGCTGCGGCTGCAGCCCCATTGGGTTTGATGCCATCCCTGCAGGCATGGGGCGGCACAATGCTGATGGCAGTCCCAAACATCGGGTAGTCTCACAAGATCCCAGAGAACCTTATGACCCATCGCATCCTACTGGCAGACAAGGCGCGGAGGAAGTTGTCTACAGTTGGGAAATAAACCTTGGAGCATCAGTTCTGCTTTTGCTGCTGATTCAGGCAAAGTTACCCTAAGGCTAGACCATCAGAGCTGATTAAGGGTTCAATAACTCACATAGGAACAAGCCCCTGAAGCAGAACTTGACGAAGCAGCTGGGCTGGGTTTCATCCCATTGAACTCCAGGTCAGCCTTTAGAGTCTGTCCCAGCCAGTGGAGCAAAATAGGCACCTTTGGGAAAAATTAATCTGAATTAATTTGAGTTTCTTTTTCAAATAAAATTTAACACATCCTAGAAGCACGCGGACGTGACTGTGCATCTCTCTTGTGTCCATAGCTAAACCTCGCATCCATCCCATGGCTGCATCCAGCCCAAGTCTGGAGGAGGAGAGAAGAGTCTCCTGGCCATGCCAGTCCTTTTGATCATCCAGGGCTTCTACAGCTCTTTCCACAAACTCCTCTGAATCAGGGAATTGGAAGAAATAATGTGCTTTTTCTCAGCTTTTTTTCCAACCTCTAAAGACCAATCAGAGCTTGAAATCCAAAATGAGGGATGAAAGCTGCCTTGAAATTCTCACATGCTCCTGCCTCTGCCTAGCAAGCAAGCGGTACGCCTGACCTTCAGCTGAGGTACACAGGCACTTTGCCAGCCAATAAAATCAAGTTTCACCAATTAACTTTCAGTAGTGGAGGGTCTGGCTAGAAGTACTCAACTTTAATCCCAGATAATGCGTGACAACTTTCAGTGCGCTCATTCCAAATGTTTAATGGGCTTCAGCATTTCCTATAGCTCTGTAATATCTCCCACAAACATATAAATCATCTTTGTGGTACAGAAGAGAGAAAAGGCTCGAAACGCTGACTGTAGCAGAAGCAGAAACATCTCATCATCATCTCTTGGTTTCAGTGGTATCTGTCCAAATATCTCTAGAATTCAAGCTTTGCCTATTGTTTAGAAATGCCTATGATTTCTATGTTGTTATCTTGATAGCCAGCTAGGGATCCCGTCATGATTTGGAATTTAACTTCTTCTTGCCTTAACTTTCTACATCTGACAAGGATGTTGCAAGGATTAGTTAATATTGTAAGGTGGTGATTAATGAGCGGATCTTTCAAAACACAAAGTGCCGCCTGATGCTGAGGATTTTCAGGGGAGTTTGGAGAGTGGCATTCCTAAGGAGCTTGTCTGAACTTGACCTCTCTAGATCATAAAATTATCATACACACCAACATGAAATGGAAATATTCTCTAATGTTCATTTTCGGTAACAAGCTGGTGAATGGTGAGGGCTTCAGTTGATGCTTCTGGCTACCCATAAATTTCTGCAGGATTTGTAACATTCTGAAGGATGTTCCAAGAAAACAGATTAATTTTCTTTTCCCCGCAGTCTTATTTTACTTTGAATCCTCAGCATTTTCTTTTCCTAAAACAAGGTATCAAAATATCTTGGATGGAATTATTCAATACATACTGTGCAACACCTTGCCAAAAAACATCCACTTCAAACAGTATTTGTTTGGAGTACCTGAGTTTTCCTTCAGCCTCAGGAATTCTGCTTAGCACAACTCCATAATATTTTAAAATGGAAACAAAACAACATTAAAATTTATCAGCCGTATGCAGTGCTTTTTTAGACTTCATACATTGATCCTGGGTAACTGAAAATAGGTTTTTCTGGAGTTTTCTCAAATTTTTTTTTACATGTGTTCATCTTTTTTTCTCTTCTATACGATCTTCTTCTTTATTATCCTCTTACGAGTTTTCAGAAAGGTTACCTTCAGGTTGTGAACAGACTGAAGAAGTGTAAGCATGTAGCTTTGCTCAGTAACGCATGCCTTGCCTATTATTAATATTTCTAAAATAACTATTAGTGAAGTATTTCATATTTTCAGGATTTTTTCCAAACACTAGTATGGCCATCCCACAGAGGTGATTTAGAGTAGCTCATAATCTTTATGGTTTTGTAGTCCATGCGATAGACTGACTCACAAATGCAGCAAAAAGATATATTTCAACAACCAGCTAAAAATATTTTCGCAAAAAAGTTTCTACCCAAGAATGACTTTATGTCAAAAATGTGGCGTTCTTTAAGGAAAAGGAAAAAAAAACCCAAACTCTTTTGAGAAACTTTTCCATTTCAAAATTTAAAGAGAATACCCTGTTTGAGCTGCTTCCATTTGAGGACTAAAGAAGATAAATATTTTTTCTACTGAAAAAACATGGCGGGGGGGGGGAAGAGTGAACTCATTTTTTGTCCTTTCCTTAATGCTCCCACTCTAACAAAAAAATACACAAAATCAAAATGAAATACAAAGTCGAGAATCAGAATTCATCCTCTCCATTTTCATTATGTCACAAGATATAAGTTATCTTCCCAAATGTGAGAGCATTTCTGATGAAAGCAAGTCCTGGACAAAAATGACTTAGCCTTAAAATGAAATGCTGTCCCAGAAGGAAGGTTAGATTTTGCTGAGATCAAACTTTCTCTTTCAGAGATTTGCCAGTCAAGCTACCTCTTTGCTCTGCAAATTGCCATTGAACTCACATCTCAGACTGTAGGCGAAGTAAAACATTACAGTACACACTACAAAATCAGCCGAGGAGCCTGCCCGGGACAGGTGGACAATTTGACCTTTGGAACAGTTGGGTCTTTTCATTTTCTGTTTCTAAAGCCTAGAATTAAACACTGGTCTCAACGAAATAACCTTGAAAGAGGCCTTCAGATAGCACAACCTGTGTCTGTTGTACAGTTAATGCTCGCAGGCCTGAAAAGGGAACAAGCCTCTATTGTTTTTGATGCTGCCCCTTCCCCAAAGATTTCGGGTCTGACACATAGAAAGCCAGGATAAAGGAAAGAGGCTGTTATTATCCTCCTCCATTTCTCCATTTTATGGGCTGAGAACCAGGGCAGAAGGTCCCATGACTTATTCTTGGACGCACACCCAAAGTCTGTGCCAGCAATGGTATTTAACCCAGCTCTTTGTCCTAGGCCAATGTTTTATCAATAAGACCCATTTTTCCCTCCATAGATTTTTTCCAAACAAATACACATTTTTAGATGGTCCCTGCTCTTTTGTTATGGCACATCATCCCTGTCAGCCATTCCTTGGCATCTGCCCAACCAACGAGGCCATCACTTGTTAGCAGCTTCGTCCCTCTGAGAACATTGCTATTGTCATGATGCTCCACTGAGACCAAAGGCCCCAACCAAGCTAGAGGCTTGGTTGTTTTAAACATCACCTAAAATTACATTTCTATAAAACAAACCTTTTCATAAAGTGAAACCTCTTCTAACACAGCTGACACATAATCAGCCTTAGGTACAGCACATCCTTGGCTGTGGATGAGCAACTGCTCACAAGTCATCATTTCTTGGAACGCGGAGACAATTCCCCATGGCACCAAACCGCAGCTCTTGGAAAAAGTGCTATTTGTGATTGGGTCAACCAGGTTCCTTTTGCCAGGTTGGACACAACACTGGTACGGGCACACCCAGCTAGTTCGAAGCACTGCAAAGAGTAGCAGTATCATTCTCTAGTGGAGACCTGCTTTGGCAAAGCCAGAGATTAAACTGTTGTCCCCAAAACCTGTACTAAATAAAGACAGACATGAATGATGGGAGTGCTTGCTCAGGCTCCATGATGGTTATAACATGGTTTTTATCGCAGGATAAACTGATAATTTTAACTCCATCCATACTAATTAACGGTCAAACATACCTTTTCCAGATTCTCCAGCAGAGCAGTCTGAATGGAAAAGCTCATATTTATTTTCAGGATATTAAAGAATGGGATGTCCATAGTAAGTGATTGTTTAGAAACTTCTACATCCATTTGTGTGTCTTGTCACAGTTAGTCTTGAACCCTGTCCTTCATAATAGCCATGCTAACGTTAATGAGATAGGAACTGGCTCGGGTCCTGCCATAGGGGCTGTGCTGTGATTATATCAGTAAACAAGCCCATCTGTTGTAAGGTTTTTTTATACTTGTTTTTGTTCTACAACTGAACGAAAACCAAACTTTCTAAATTTGTTTCACTCACAGGAAGAAAAAGATATGACAGGCCGTCCTGAACCACAAAAACCTGCCTAATAAGAAACATAGTTCCAACAAACCAGCTTTTACTGACCTAAAGAAGAGGAAGACATAAAAAAGCACAATGAAAGAAGAGCTGGTTGGAAGACTTCAGACCAGCTGCAGAGGTGAGACCCTTCACGAATAGTGCAGGGGAGGACAGTGCCGACACTGCATTATCACTCCAGTGGCACTTGTGACCTTTGGGCCAGTGTTTTGGGGTATGGAGGAAAGCCCACCTCCATCAATAGGGGCAGAAGGCATAGAGAAGGCAATTTCCCCTCGTGCCACCCATATTTAGCCACGGGCGTGATCTACTCCAGAGGAAACAGTTGCGGGCACTGTACTAGCAACATCCATAGCAAGGACAGGGTCTAGCTTCAACACCAAGGACAAAGAGCTTTAAGCAGACCTTCCTGTAGACTTTCAGACTGACTTTGCCTGAAGCGTCTTGCTACGAGGGTTTTATTTCTGTTTGTTTCTTTGTTTGCATGGTTTTGCACTTCCTAAGTGTTGGACCAGAAGTGGGAGCGAGGAGACATTACACACAATGCTGGCCTTGCAGCGTTCCCAACCGCCAGCACAAGTGGGGGCAGGAAAACGTGCAAGAAGCCCAGTTTTTCAGAATAAAGTGTTTGGATAAATACTGACCGCTTCAAGGTTTAATCACTCCAGTGCAAAATGAGGAAAACAGGAACGGAAAATGCCTCTAAGATCACCCAGGCTCATTGCCTGCTGGGATAGGATTATGCCTCTTCTCTGTTCTGTCCAGTCCTGGTATAAAATTCCTTACCAAGGAACCCACGCTGTCATTTTGGTAGGGCCGCAGAAGTCCTCATCCTGTCAAGGAGGGCAGCTCCTCAAAGCAGGGGGCTTTATGCCTTTGGGGCAGCAGTTAGTACTGGCAGTCCAACCTCAGAGTCCCCTCACAGGGTTATTTTCTTCTAGAAAGAGACCCATGTTTTATTTGTTTTCCCCTGTGCTGCTTCATTTTATACCCAAGAGAAGACAGTACCCATTGAACTGAGCTGCCTTTTCTATTACTTCACCATTTCCACCTCTTTTCCCTCTGCATGTTGCTGAGAAATGATCATCATGTCCTCATGGGGAAAGATTAACACCTCACTTTACTAGCAGTTGCCCTGAATTTCCCTTTCCTAATTTTTTCACATTGCTTCTCCATGTACCTTCACAGTTCCTGAGGGAAGCTGTAAAGAGAGAAACGTTCTTTTCCTTCCAGAAAGCAGCCCAAATTAACATTTTCCTTTGTTTATATGACCCATTGTCCAAAATTCAGGTCAGATTCTCAGCCGATACAAAGCTCACAAATTCATACTCTCTATCATTTCATGACAGCTGAGAATTGATGTAAAATGGGTCTGAGCAAAAAAGTAAGCCTCCGGTTTTGGACTGTTCTGACTGCACAGACCAGCCACTTTCAATGCTGCTAGCAGAAACCATCTCTCAGGTAGGATGGGCAAAGAAATTGTCCAATGCAGAAAACTGGATATTATATATATTAATATAATCTCTAGACATCCGAAGTAAAACAAGATGCTATCATAGCCAGCCCAAAAAGCTCTGCCCCTCTGTCTCAAAACACACATATTTCTGCCTGGAGTGGAAACCCTGTGATGAACATGTGTTGCCCTGCAGCAAATGTACTGAGGGATGTATAAGACATATAAGCAACATGGAAGCCAAGAAACACGATGGATAAAACAGGCTGGATTTTCATTGCTGGTGGCCATAACAACACATGATAGAAATTGTACTAAGTACGATGTTTCTGAGAGGATGTGAGGTTATGGATCCAGCAATATCGGTAAATGGCGTCTGCTCTTCAGTTTGACCACATAATAGCTAAACTGCTCTATTTTCCACTCTGCTCAGCTAAACAGCTTAAATTGGACCCTCTCAAAGGCTAAAAGGAATCAATTTCATCCTAAACAATTCCAAGGCCAACCTGACCAAAGCCTTTAATTCATACCAGTTAAAGTCAAAAGCTTTACGGCGCTGGTTATTGTTTAATATTCACCGGCGGAGTGAAGTGCGATGGCCTCGTTCCCCTTGACCTCCCACTGCAGAGGTGACCAGCAGCTGATAACTGGGATTACTCGGAATTGAGGAGCTCCCTGGGTCAGTCCTCTGTTACCAACTTCATTTTGGTGCAGCTCTGCACCCTTCTCATTACCTGGAAGCTATTAACTCCCTGGTCTGCGCTCCCCTTTCAGGGGCCACTCCACCGAGCATATTGCTGACCGGTTCCTGGTATGTTCTTTCATCTGATGAAAGAGCTTATTTAAACAGAAATTTGAACATTTCTGCTCTGCCAGGCACTGGCTGAAAATATGTTAGTAGATGCTTTGTCATGAGCAAATCCAGACCAGAGTTTCCCTCTAGGTTCCTCGAGTTCCAGTTATGAGGTCCTCAGTTTTCAGCCAGGTAGGTAAAAATCATTCACATTTTACAGATGGGGAAACTGTGGCGGAGCAAAGAGTGTAAGAAACGCGCCCAAGATCAACAGTGGTATTTTTTTGTGGCAGAGTGAAGAGTCGAGCTCAGATCTCCTGCCACCCAGTGGGGTGCTTTCACCACACCACTCTCCTTCCTTTGCAAGCCTGCTACAGCTGGGTTAATGGACAACACTTCAAACCCAGTGGCACCAGTCATCCCACAGAGAGCAAAACAGTGCCCAGGGTCAGCGGCTGGATTGCTAAAATGCAGAAGTGAAACACATCACACACATCTCCTGCAGAAAGACAAGCATACGGTCAAGGTGGGAGTGTCCCACCACCATCTAAGACATAAAAAGCTAAAATTTGGCTGCAAAGGAAACTACACAGACAGCTTGTGGAAACCACTTGCAAACAGCCTGTCATCCAGCCCAGGACCTGATAGATCAGACCACCCACTCCAGCACAGGCATTAGGCACCACGTACCTGGTGATCAGTACAGGAGGAATTAATTTCACCTTATTTCAGGCGCCTACAAGGTAGAGCTGGCCACCCTCATGCCCTTCAATAAATGATTTTTATGGAGACACTTCTCTGACCTACTTAGAGGTCTATTTTAAGATAAGCAGAATTATACCCTGGATATAAAAAAATAGAAAAGGCAGCTGCAGAGTTCAGCTCAGATGGAAATATCTATGCTCCATGCATCTACTTTTGATCACATGTATCATCTCACCCAACATGACAAATGGGAATAAACTCAAATTTAAGTAGAATTCTCTCAAAAACCTATGAAGTGACGCTTAGTCCAGGGCGGCTTTCTT
>NW_009191861.1:0-6268 GCF_000690835.1 Fulmarus glacialis
ATGCGAAGGCGGCCTGTGCGGCGGGCGGGTGTGAAGGGTCGCATCTCTCCCTGCAGTGCGCAGCGCGGATCCCGGAGGCCGGAGCCGTGCTTGACCTGCTGGAGAAATGTCCTGAGCACCAGAAGAAGGGAGGTTTCCCCGTCGTAGTTTTCGAGGGCCTGGATGCTACAGGTAAGAACAATGCGTGGTTGAAGAACCGCAGAGGAGAAATTGTTGGAAAGAGCAAGCGCTATGGCTTTCAGCCAGGCATAAGGCTTAAAAATTCAAAAAATCCTGGAAACCTGTAACAGATTTGAAAGAATTAGTAATTATAAATCCCAGTCTGTTTTCTCTTACTTGTAAAAGATCAAAGTGTCTAGGCTAATTTTCATTCAGTGGATGAACTCCTTATGTATGTAAATGAAAGAATACGAAGACCGGAGTACTGGAAATTACATTTCTTGTGCAGATGATGAAACATACTTTTACCAGAGAGTAAAAAGTGTTTATTTGAAAGAGTTTTCAAATAAATGAACTAAAATAGTGGTAGTCTGGGAAACTGGCAGCAGTTTGTCTCGGAGAGAAATATTAGTTGCCTCTGAATAACTTTGTTTTCTATATTTTCAGTTAAAGAGAGCTGAAAATGCCCTCTAAAAAGAAAGTGTTGGGTGACAGCATTGCAACATCCACATGAATTGTGGCCTAGAAAAGTGTTGGAAATGGATATATAGAGAAATTGCCATGCATTTAATGCATTTAAAGGAGTGAAGACAGAAAGCTGGCAAGAGGGAGGGGAGGAGGGCCCTGAGAGTAGGAAGTGGAGCAGTAATTCCTGGGTCCAGACTCATAATCATTTTCCACTGGAAACCTTATCACAAGATACTCAGGTTACATAGTCAGGTGTCAGAACATTGCTCCAAGTGAACAGATAGGAGCATTTTTCAGTTTTTAAAAATCAGTTGTATCTGATATGTAATAAAACAAATGTTTCCTTCTCTAAATGAAATGCAGGCAAAACCACTGTAACCCAGTCTGTTAAGGATGCCCTGAATGGCATTCTGCTAAGGTCTCCACCAGCTTGCATCAGCCACTGGAGGACGATATTTGATGATGAGCCAGCACCCATTAAAAGAGCATTTTATGCTGCGGGCAACTACATTCTCGCTTCAGAGATAGCGAAAGCATCCACTCAGGCACCTGTGATCGTAGACAGGTTTGTATATTTAAGAAGTCCTTTTATATCAGTGCCATCATACAGTTGTTCAATGTTACAAGCAGAAGCTGTCAGTGACAGTCTCTGCGTTTCTTCTTTTTTCTTTTATTTTTTTGGAAGGGCTACTTTGCAGGTAGTCAGATAAATATTAAATCTTCTAAAGCGTAATACTTACAATAACAGTAAGGTAGGGGACTTCCATCAGTGTCATACTCATAACTGGCTTCAGCACACATGAAAAGGGTTACATCTTCGGTTTGGAATAGTGGAGGCATGGACTGTGCAGCCTGAGCCAAAGCAGGGCTCTGTGACAAACCTGAGGAGGGTGAGGGCTGCTGATCATGGCTATCTCTAAGAAGCGTCTGAGGTACAAGTGGATTAGAATGACCGAGTTTTAGGTAGACTGACTCTTTGAGGATGTCAACCTAGAAATATGCTTCCCACTTTTTTGGGTTTGTTTATGTAATTTCTTGCTTTCACTAACTGTGTAGGCAGCTTTCAGTATTACTCGTAATAAAGAAAGTCTAGATGCACTTTGAAACCCCTGGCTTGTTTCAGTAGATGTACTGTAACCTCCCCCCCACAACACACATATGCAGAAGTTGTTTGCGTTATGTGTGAGTCCCATTTTTAACCAGCCTCAAAACCACTGAAATATATAAAATACAGTGCCTCAGAGTGGTGGGAACATTAAATGCAAGTGAAATGCATAACTGTTAATAAAGTCCGTCTTCATTCACATGTGGTTGAAGACTGCATGTTCTCTACCAAATCTGTTGCATGAAGTAGCACGGCAACCACAAAAAAGGGACTCTGAGTATTGGATTTCGACATAGAACGTAACTCTTCTTTTGACCTCTCATTATATGAGAAGACGTTCTTTTGAAAGGCGTGTCTGGAACACTTTTTGCCTGATGTGTAGCTTCTGCCATATTTTTTAATTAATAATTCACAGTAATTCTGAATATTGCCTTGACTATTATCGCTCTGTTAAGAAAAAATGGATGGCACAGAATTGTTCTTTACAGTTCCCTTCAAAATTACAGTGTCACCTGCCTCGTCATAATTGCACTTGTCATTATAGTGACACCTGTCTCCTATATTCCTGAAGAATTCGTGTCCTCTTTAAAATTTCTCTCTCCATTCTGTATTTTCCTGACAGATACTGGCACAGCACAGCTGCCTATACAATTGCCACTGAAGTAAATGGGAAAGTCCAGGATCTTCCACCAGCTCACGATGAGGTGTACCAGTGGCCTGAGGATCTGCTTAAGCCCGATCTTGTTCTTCTCCTGACTGTTGACCCTGAGGAGCGAGTCCAGCGACTTCAGCGTCGAGGGCTGGAGAAAACAAAGGAGGAAGCTGAGCTGGAAGCTAACAGCTTGTTTCGCCAAAGGTACACCTTAACGAGGAGTAAGAGGATGGAGGCAATCTTGGCTCCTGTGGGATCAGTAGCAAAACGTCCCACTGACATTACTGGGACAAGGATTTCCTATGTCTAAGCTTTTGGGTTGGGTTTTTTTTGGAAAGGATTCATGGCTGACAACGAGGGTAAATTCTGTCGCTTCTGATTGAAAATGTTTGAAAGCTGCAGGTGAAGAACTGTTCTCCCGCAAAGGACCTTGGAGTTAAAATACTTGTATTTTGCTACTTGCTGCTTGTATTGTAGCACTTTTCTTACTGAGGTCATGAAGGAGAGAGACCTAAAAGTTCCAGAACTGGGAAGCAAGAAGCTGAAACACATAGCTTCCCCAGAAAAATCTGGAATTGAGCCCCAGATTAAGAGAACAGAATTTAGGTCTCCTGTTGTAGGTGTCTTTAGTTGTGCTAAGTGTCTCAGGTCCCAGTATAGTCAATGCACTCAATGGAGCCTTTAAATTATTCAGCTCACCACCTGCTTGGAGCCCAGTGATCTAAGCATAAGTATCTTGAGCCATTTGATATGATCTGAGACATCTGCGTGAGGCTGGCAGATGTGATGCAAAACCTGTGGACCCTTTCTGGACCAGCAACTGGAAGCTAAGTTAAGTAGTCCAGGGCATGTCAAGCAATACTAGATACATTTGCTTAGGCAACTGAATTGCACCCTAGGTATCCTACTTCAGGGTGCGCTGAATTGCTATCTAGGCTCCGCCAAATGTATTGATTAGATCATCATTGTCTACAGTGGAAACTTAAATACCTAGTGCTGATGTAGATACCTCGGTATAGACACCTGAATGTTGGTGTCCGTATCTACAAATCACAAAACTGAACTCTACCTCTAGAGTTTTAACATTTCTGGTGGTGATATACCTTAAAAATATCCATTGCTTAATTCTGATAGAAGCTCTGTGCAGACACGCAGTTCATACAGGGGGACCTGCAGAGGGATGGGTGAGCCAAGGGAACATGCTGCCATTTAAGAATCTTTCATGTTTTAATTCTGTTACTTCTTATTCCTGTCAGAAAGCCTTTGGTTATTTCTACTTGTTAATTATGTCAACCTGGATGTGAGAACGTTCAGAACCTTGCTTGATTCGTCTTACAACTTGTGGCCTGAATGTTTGGCATTATTAATTCTTGTGGGAACATAGAAAATTATAATCACATTCTCATTCATATCCTCATGGACCAAGTGTGGGAGAGTTCTGCATTACGAGAAGGCTTATAGTCTAAGCGAGGAGGTTTTCATCCTGTATTTCATTCCGGTATTCATCTGGTTAGCAAAGTTGATCAGAGGAAAGGGTTAAATGATGTGTCAACTCTGTAACTCAGTTCTCCAGTGACTCAAAGCTGAGATCAGTCAGTGAGCACATCTACACAATGCCATGCCATATAGTTCAGAGACACTTTAGTGGGCTCTGAATAAATTAACTTAGATGTTAGAAGCAGGCTTCCGCTGTACTGCTGTACCGGGCAGTATCCAGTGCTAAGCTGTAAAGAAAGAAATACTTTAATGCCATGCCATGTGAATATGGATAGAGGTCTGGGAATCAGTGTCGAGGAAACTATGCACTTTGAGGTTCGCATTGTAACAGTTACTAATGGTATATTGCTCTTTGCAGTAGATTTCATTCTGCAGCGCAAACACTTTCTTCCAAAACTGATGACTAATGCCATTTCATATCCCTGCAATTTGTAGTTTCATTTCTCTTGTTTGGTTTTTAAATAGAGTTGAAGAGTCGTACAGAAGGATGGTGAATCCTGCGTGCCAAGAGGTCGATGCCAGCCCCTCCAAGGAAGAGGTTCTCAAGACAGTGCTACAACTAATTGAAAAACACTGTGCTTTGTGAAAGCAACTTCTGTGTAATAGCACTTACAAGATACTTTTTATTGTCCCTCTATTTTTGCTACCTAAAAATGGACTGTGATGTGTTTTGTCCCACAGGTCAGGGCAGGTTACGTCTTTCACCATTGTCTGCTGGTACTTTTCTGTATAAGGCAAAATACCACTCCCACGTTGTTCAGCATTCTTAGCAAAGCCACAAACATACTATGGTCATGTATGAAGTACCTCAGAGTGCTCTCTGACACGGCGACATTTCAAGACACTATCATGTTGCATCTTCATCACCGGGGGAACCTGTTCCCACATCTGTTGTGTGCCAGAATTCACTGGACTGCAGCGGAGCATTAGGTGCCCAAGGAGAGGCTGAAATGTCATCCAGCAATAAAACAATAAAATGATCATAACGTTGAGGAACAGAGAATCCAGTGGCCCAGTGTTGTCTGCTGGAAAAGAGGATGAGCAGCTGCTGCTGTGATGGGCATCCTGCAAAAAATGTGTCATAAATGGGGGCCAATAAGCATCTAGGCCTCCAAGTAATAAAGCCCAAGCCTGTCAACATATGCAACTGAAATACCAATTCATTTCAGAGGGAAACAGGAGGATGCTGACACAGTAGAAACAGAGACCTGAAAAGAACCTGAAATTAAAAACATTTGATAAATGATTGCTAAAATATTTTTCTACAAACCATTTCCTATAGCCTATTCACAGCTTTGTTAATGTGAATTTCTGTTCTTTTGAGAGAATGTGGAATGAAAAACCACAGAGAATCTGAGCAATGGGAATCATTGTACCTTTTCACTTCACCTTTTCTTTCTCGAGTGGGTTTTTGCACATGTTGAATGTGAAAGCAGGCTACCATCAAGACTTCAGCTCTCCGAAGGCTTATTTTTATGTACATCAGTTTCACTATTGTTACTCCTAAGTGTAAAACTAAACATGTGGATAAGCCTTTGTGGGGTTAGAAAAGAACTGCAGATCCAGAAAGAACATAACTAAAATGTAAACTTGATTTAAAACACTATTTTTACTTACTTCCCTGTGTTAAGCAAGTGCAATTATCAATGAATCTGTCCTGTAAATAAAAATGTACTCAGTACTGCAGTTCCTATATCCAATCTGTGTATGCAAAGTGATAGAAAGAAAAACTTCTAAAAATACATTTTATTCATGCACTGTTTAATGTTTGTGAGTATGTGCTATTAATATAGTGCATTTATACATACTAGTAATATACGCTGTTGTATTTGGTGTATTATTTGTCTAACAGTAGCCTTGGGATTTGCCATACATGCAGACTGGAAATGATTAGGATACAAATAGTGTGCCTGCCCTTAACGTTTTCTAGCCTTAGCTTTTCCAGTTAAGAGATCACTTGGCCTGAGGAATGCCACTGAAAGCCTTTTCTCCTTATGCAAACTTGCACATGAAGCCAGACTGCCTGGGTTTTGATGCCAAGTTCTTAAAAGGTTTGTATTTAAGAGTGTGCTGATAATGTATATGCAATGAGTGGCATCAGACACTACTAATTACACAAATGCAGTATACATTCATAGTCCATGTTTTTCTTCAACCCAACGCTACTTAGGCAGACTAACAGAACAGCAAAGCAAGGCAGACCAAACCAGCGTGTCCCTTTCTCATGTCTTTGTCAGAATTAAAGGTCTGCAAGAGGTGGCGTGCCACGTGCAGGATGTTAATGTGCATAATCATACTTAATGTGCATAATGTGCATACTTAATGTACATACTTAATGTGCATAATCATACATGAAGGCACCGAGGCGAAGGGCTCTGGAGCGGACG
>NW_009191862.1:0-43620 GCF_000690835.1 Fulmarus glacialis
TGGCCACGCTGCTTTTGACACAGCCCAGGACACATTTAGATTTCTTGCTTTTCTTTACAAAACAGTCTCAGCCACTGGGCATTCAGGAAGGTGAGTATTCATTCATTATAGCGCACATTTGCCTTTTTATGAAAGTGGTAACAACAGCACACATTAGGAGAGGACTGCACTACAAACATGTATCTGCTTAAGAAAAAGGAGAGTCTATCAAATGAATCACCTCAAAAACTGCAGAGATTTTGGAAAAAAATTCAAGTGAATCTTATTCTTGAAAGGCTATGACATTAAAAGTGAAATAATTTAGCAAAGCCTGGTAATACTAGGCTCTCCATTCCATTGGAGGAAATAGGAAGGTAGAAATACAGTAAGTTCAAAACCAGCAAGAGGTCCTTCCAAAGTCTCAAAGCCTTCCCAGTTGACAGCTAAGCAATTACGTAACTATAAACAGTATGCTTTTTGAAAGGAATGACAGCTAAATTCAGGTATGGCCAGATCAAGCATGATTTCATCACAAGTTAGTCAATATTGGCTGACATAAAATAGGTCTCAGTTTGTTCTAAAATGTTTTACTGGCCCCATTTTTTAATTATCAGATTTCAATCTTCCTTAGCCTAGTTATCACAGCTATGAACATAAATCCTAACATATCATGCTATAGGAATATAGGCCAGATCATCCCTGGCCAGAAATGAAGTATTTATAAAAGCAGTGAGATACAGTTCAGAAACAGGATGCACAAAATGAGAGAAGCTAAAGCAAAAATAAGGCAGGCATGGAACAGAGGGGAAATTAAAAAAAAAAAATCCCTACTGTAGTCTAGAACTACCTGAATTAAAAAAAAAAATTCTCAATATCAAAACCAACATAATCTGAAAGATTCCTGGGCAATATACAAAACAAACTTGTGATCCGAAATAACTATACCAAACCACACAGACTTCACCATCTAAGCTGCAAAAGAATTAGGTCTATGGTATTAACAAGTGAGACGCCAGTAACTGTGAAGGGTGTAAGGGAGAAAGAATTGGTTTTGCTCAGCATTGTAACTGCAATGGCAGCAACAAAATATATAGAATCATAGAATCATTAAGGTTGGAAAAGACCTCTAAGATCATCGAGTCCAACCGTCAATCCAACACCACCATGCCCACTAAACCATGTCCCTAAGCGCCACATGTACACATCTTTTAAATACTTCCAGGGATGGTGACTCCACCACTGCCCTGGGCAGCCTGTTCCAAGGCCTGACCACTCTTTCAGTAAAGAAATTTTTCCTAATGTCCAATCTAAACCTCCCCTGGCGCAACTTGAGGCCATTTCCCCTCGTCCTATCGCTAGTTACTTGGCAGAAGAGACCAACACCCACCTCGCTACAACCTCCTTTCAGGTAGTTGTAGAGTGCGATAAGGTCTCCCCTGAGCCTCCTCTTCTCCAAACAGTCCCAGTTCCCTCAGCTGCTCCTCTTAAGACTTGTGCTCCAGACCCTTCACCAGCTTTGTTGCCCTTTTCAAGGGCAGTATCTAAGTTAGTTTTACTTTGGGTATTGATACCAATGAAAACATGCTAGCACTGACTTAAGGAAAGTTGCATGAGGTCACTGGAACTGTGTAGCCGTCCTTGACAGCCTGTGCTACCAGGGCTACATTTTTCCTGCTAACAGTAATCAAGCTACTTAAATTCCAGATAGCCACATATGCTGCACTAACACCTGTGGTTTCTAGGTAAGCATCTTTGTAATAACATGTGTAACAAATTACTTTTTTTTTCTCAATGTCTAGAACAGGAAAGAACAGAAGTAACATAGGAAATGACCAAGCTTACTGGAACTGCAAAAGCTAAGTATTAAAACATGAAAATAGAATATAGTCTGTAGAAGTTTACCTGATTTAAAACTGGCTGATTGACCTTAAAAACAAACAAAAAACCCCACATTTGGATGAAGCAGGAAGAAAGGATCCAGGGAGGGGCTGTAGACACCCATTTAAAGCTTGATCTCAAGAAAAATCATGAAGATAGCATTACAAGGCCCTGTGGCCTGGAAGCTTCAGTGCAACAGAGAATACAGGAAAAAATCACAGACACAGCCCAGATAAAAAGTAACAGGTCAACAGCAGCACCCACAGACATGTGCAACCAGCACCCAGAGAGCTGGTCAGACACCAACTGTTACTGACAAGCTTATGGGCAGAAAAACAGAAAAAAGGGATTCGAGGAGAGATGGGGGAAAAATGAGGTTGTCATTGACCTAAGCCTGATTGCCCTCAGGGTCTCGGTTCTAAACTGCTACATCTGTTCTTTTATGCTGAGGCCTTTCAAGCTGGATGCTGTGTATTATACTATTTTCAACACTTATTTCTAGCATATTTGTTTGAGGAACATATTAAGGGTGTAAGAACATACAACGTCCATACTGATTTAGACTAAAGGATTATGTAGTCCAGTGACTGACTCCAGCTGTGCTAAAAAACACAAAGAATGAAGCAAATGCACACAAATATACCACACAGGGATAATCTAGTACCTCCAAGCTGCTGACATATTTACTTGGTGACACTATAGATCCTCCAGTAGGATCTACTACAGTAACTTTTGAGCTAAAAGAGGTATCTAAGAAAATAAGGGAAGGATTAAATCAATATGTAATAGTCCTGAATACATAAAAGCTGGCACCGTTTGTGGAAAAATAGTATTACATGGATAGTCAGAAAATGGGAGAGACAAAGAAGAGTAATCTAAAAAAGTAACTTCATGAGCTTTTCCAGCATATGGGGAGATTTAATTCTACTGCAATTTGAAGTACTGAATAGACAACATGCGGCACTGAGAACTGAGGTCTCCTTTACTGCTAAGACTATGCCTTGAATTGCCCAGAACTAAATTCTGAGTCTGTTAACTCTTGAAAGCTGGAATACTAGTGTATAATATAAAATGAAGGGAATTCAGCAAAGAAAAGGTTTTGGTGGGATTGCTAAAAGCATCAATACCAAATGCTTGGCAAGTTAACAACTATGGAAGGTATAACTGTTTTCATTTATAAGAAGGGTATAGACCAAAAAAAGTAGTAAAAATTGCTTGGTGAATCAAGAAACTTTCTTTCAATAGTATTTGTCACTACAAGGCTTAGAGAGATTATTGGAAAGAATGAAAATCGGGAAGGGTAAGAAAAGGAAGTGATAACTTGACCTGAAACTCTCTGTTTAGGAGAACTTCCTTCTAGCTGCCTGTATGTATCGATATCTTCCCACAGGCTTGCAGTGAGCAATCAGTGAAGGTGACCAATGAGAAGCAATAAGTAAGCCACACCCTATAAACTGTAAATCACACAACCACTCTAACTGTTACAATAAGCTGGCAAGTGTTCTCTGATAGTCTTTTGGTATTGTTTAGTGGAGTTTGTGCTTGTAATGGAATCAATAAGTTAAAATTCCCTGGCACTTGGCATATGCTGCAGATAGTTCAACAATGACAAACCCACACACAGTTCTACGTATCTGGCCCAAAGCTTCTTAAGGCTGTATTTTCAGGACAGACAGACAGCAGCCAGATGCTTTGGGAAGTCCACCATTGTTATTCCATAGAAAGGGAAGGAGTTGTCCTCTGGCAGTTCTCTGTTGCAAAAAATCTTACATCCCCACTAATTGTGATCTCTCTTATTGAGGCACTGACTTACTGTCACTACTGTGACACACATTTAATGTCATATTACTGACCTTCCACATTCTTCATTTATGAGTTGCAGGTACTATGCAGGCAGGTAGAACCAAACTGCTTAGGTATTTATGGCTCCATTCAACTTCACAGAAAATCATCTTAGAATCTATTTAATGGCAGATGAACTAGTATCAGAGAATGTCTATGAACACTTGACACTGAATTAAAAGTCACCATTTACCTTTACTGACATATATGTCCTTCACTATGATGGCCAACAGTCTCAAAAATTTCTGAAAATAATTTTTTTCTGAAGGAATAATAATTCAATTTTCTGTGAAGTTCTGCTTTTTGTCTCTCTAATTCTACACTTCCACTTAGTTCTAATGGAAAATTTATTCTTCCAAAGGAAAAGACATTTCTCAGGTAGCTAGATAGTCCTCTGCTGCCTTTTGTCATAGTAGAGTTGTAGCCTTGAACTGACTTTCTATTCCACTGGACCAAGGGCCAAGATGACAGCCAGAGCACACTGTCTTTCACCTGTACTGCGCAGATGGTGCGCCTGGATGGCAACCACTCCAATGACGTCTTGCAAATGACACTATTACACAGATATGTAAAAAGAGGATTTAAGACTTCTATTAGTCACTACTTTATTTGCCACCAAGTGAAACACTTAGATACCAGCTGTCTTAAAGTCGCAAGTCAGCTGCAAAGGCCCTTGACTACACCATGAAGAGGTATAAGCATCTTAAAATTAGAGGAATCATTCTCTGAACCGGTCAATACCTTTCTGTCAATTATCAGAGGAGAGGCAACCAGGATACCTGTGAAAAGGAGAGGAAAGGAATCCAATGCTCAACCTGTTCCACAAAGTAGAAACTGTGTAAATCACTATCTGAGGGCAGAACTCAGAAGATGCTTGTGAAGTTCCAGCCTCACAGGCCTCACTTCACTTTTTGCATATATCTATAAATTCCTCAGTCTCTGATCCAGGTTACGCTTTCTTAACCCATTCCCTCTCCACTCCCCAGTAATGAAGATCTCTCTTACATTCTGCCCTCTTCCAGACACAGCTGCATAAGCCCCCTCCCCTTCTATCTCCTTACACAGAGCAATGACATTATGTTTCTGTTTAACACATTTTAATTGCTTTTAATGCCATTAAGCAGTTGAAAAGAAGGAGAAAAAAAAATCACCAACTCTCAGATATGTAACAACCGTAGGTGTTGTGCAAAGCACATCTTAGTAATTCTGCAGGAAGCAGAGCTATGATAGGATTGAGAGCACAGTCCGTCACCTGAATAGCTGCCTTCGTCAATTCATTCTACTTGTGCTTATTTTCCTTATAGTGGCTCTGCTTCAGCTTTTAATTATGTTCTATGGGATATAAGAATGGACCAGACTTTCTTTGACAGTCTGAATTGTTTTCCCAGAACACCAGCCAACACTGACAGTATGCTATTTTTCAGGATGAATTATTTTGATAGGCAGGACTACAACGACAGCAGCCGCAACATTAGTAATGATAGCAATTTCCTGTCACTCGGACTTGCATGATGGCCTGAAGAACTTGCATTCACTGGTAAGAAAGACACTGGAAGTGCATAGGATCAATCTAGGTAGGTCCCTTTTTGATTGTTTTTTTTCCTCCTTCTCTCTGTTGTTGTGATCTTCCATTTTGAATGATGTTGAATTACTAGGAAAGAACTGCACTAAACCCAAACCAGCTTAACAGGTGAAATCAAAATGACAGAAAAGTGTGTGCAGTGCCAGGACAAGAATACAAATAGGTTCTGGGGTTACTTTAGTTTGAGGATCCCAAAACTATCTTTACGTTCTTTTAAATTATTTCCAGAGAGATTTTGTAATGCTTTGCTACCACAAATACAGAGAAAAATCCTAACTCCATGGATAACATTTGGCCATAGGCAACAGGCAAATCAGGCCATTGCCAAAGCAGCAAACTAACAAGGGGCAGTAAAATAACTGCAGTACAATGACCTGGTTTGCCTGTGCTTGAACCCTGCAAACCCAGGTTTGCTACTGATGCTGTTAACAGAAGAGTCAGGATCTGAGGAGGCTGCAGGTATCTGTGGGAGCCCTATTCAGCAACAGTTTTCAAATCCATTGACACCAGGCTTCACCAGTTTGCAGCCTCAGATGCATCCTTTTCTTCACCTTCTCTTTTTCCTTTGCAGGAATGACTCAATCCCCTTTCTCAGGGACAGCAAATCTCAAATTTGTTTATACTACTTCAAGTAGCTTCTTCCTGATGTCCCAGGGACTACAAGGAAGGCAGAATTACATCTTTACTCTTTATCTGAGCTCTGTGTGCCTTTGAAATCAATGTTAGCAGCAGAAGTAGAAAGTGAAATTTTAAGACTTAATTTCACTATCATATACAAATATACAGGTCCATCTGACAACCTCAGAGGGATTTTTTTACTTTCTGCCCTGATAATACCCTGCACACCATGACTGGAGAAAGTGAGGTATTTAACATCCACAGCAGACAGAAAACCTAAGCCCTGATTTTCCACTCCTTCGTTTCTACTACTGATGTTGTTATGTACTTACCCATCCGGTAAGCTATTCCCTTACCAGGTTTATGATGATGTAACCACATTGTCTTCAACTGAGTTATTGATTTATACTAGCATAAGAGAAGAATCAGACCTAATAAATCTACAAGATGAGAATAAAGACCAATTAGTGCTTGCACAGAAACTGTTTGCACTAAAATTAATTCCATCTGCAGTAAATCTAGACAGTAGACAAATGTCAGTAGAAAACTAACGATATTTTATTTTGTCTTTTGCTTCCTATTTACTTTATTTTAAGGATATATGTTTTTCAGTCAGTGCTATTTGTTAAAGTTGTCATTAAATGTAAATGGATTAAGCCCAATTCTGCCAGACAATATATGCCGTTCAAGAGCCTTACAGTACGAAAGCATCTTTCCTGAGTCTACAGATTTCTGCACAGCAATGGTTCTTCAATGGTTTCTAAGCATCTATACATATCATTCCACATCACAGACTTAGGTCTTACAGAGAGACAGTGGTACCTTCCACACAAAGGTCATAGGCCACTGTTATTGACATATGCCTTTAATCCTTTGGATGCTTCAAAAGATGAAGATTAGCAGCAATCCTCAGAACTCGCACCCAGGAGATAACTATTTGTCAAAAAGTTGATATTATTGATGCTTACAAAAGAAGGAGAGTATGTAATTTATTTATTAAAAGTCAGGTCTTGTTTGCCTGGACTCCAGAGTTTTGACAGTTCCCTTGCTGAATTATTTGATGTTGAGTTTCATATAATAAATGCAAATTTTTCATCAGCTATGCATCTTCTTAGGAGCAACCGGTATTATTGGGTGGATTTTCTTCCTTGGTTTTCTCCAGAGTTTTTCCTCTTAAAGTCTTTGTTTCCTTTAGAATTCATTATAAATGACATAATTATATGTCTTTTTCTCCCTTGATTGAGAGCATTTCTTACAGATGATGATTTACCACTTGGAAATTACAAATAGCATGAATAGATACAATTATTATATTGCAGAATTTCCTTTAAAATCCAGAAACGTAGTTTAGCTGAACTATTCATAAATTATAAGTAGGCAGGTCACATTATTTCCTCTAATCTTCATATGCGACCCTTGATGCAAATTGAAGTGTTTCCTCAAACCGGATTAGAAGGTTTCCTCTGGAACGTTGAATAGATTTAAGATTGGGATGAGCGGAAACGGACATGAAATACAAGTAAAAGAAACTACACAAGAGAATTACTTTTATGAGGATTCTTTCACGCAATCACCATGTTTCCGTAAGATAGTGTTTAACTGAGGTTTAACTGAGGTACAGAGTCTGACCAAAGCCCATTGAATCTACTGAAAAGCTTCCCATTAATTTTGACTAGACTTTGGTCCAAGTTTAAGAAGAAGATGCATTAATAACACCTTCAATTTGCTAGTCCCATTTTCCACAGAGGGAAAGAAAGGTAATACAATGCTTAAAAGTGTAAACCATGGTTGTATGAGGCTAGCAGTGTTTTTACAGAGTCATCTGTTATGATGGGATTTATTTATGGAAATGCTTGGCTGTGTCTTTGTAGGTGATTCTCTACACCTTACAAAGATGAACCAAGAATAACTTTTTTTTATCTGTCATACATAAATGCCATAGTATTTGTCGTTTTGTTTCTGTTCTTATGGAACTTCCAGAATGCAAATGTTTTCTGCTTTAGAAACACATTTGAAGTAAAAATGTAAACTATTTCTTTTGACAATGGTGTTGATTAATTAAGGAAGCAAAAGCCCAGGAACACTTTTACAGATATGATTGCATGTGTCCATTACAGTGTTAGTTACTGCTGGTACACATACGCAGTAAGGGCTACATCAGAGTCTGTTACAAGAAGTATGGCCTGAAGCCCACTGAAATCAATCTAAAAACGCAATGACTTCAGTAGAGTCCTGTGTGTACGTGTTTGCAACAGATGGCTGTTCAACAGCCAGTTCTGAGTATTTGAAACAGGCTCATCCTCTCTTCGAAAATGAGGGCCAGAGCATCCATTAATGGAGTGAGGAGAGGAGGCGAAAGAGCCAGGGGAATTAAAGATCAAAGAGCTGCAATTAGGCAATGTTAATGAGGAATACTCTCAAAAGGTTTCCACTTCTGTAAAAAGCCTTCAGTTTATTTTATAAATAGGACCCTATATAATGTAGAGCCATCTAGCCATTAATTTGAATTGTTTTCGGGCTCCAGTCTTTGCCAGAGAATGTTGTAAGTTAGGGGTGCTAACATCTTAAGCATACTCTGAGTAAAATCAAAGTCAAAGCTCATATTCACTTTAGTCAGGGCAGGGCTAGGCCAGTGCTCAGGACTTCTTAATATCCTATTCATAATGTCTAATACAAAGTCCCATTTCTTTCATCAGATATTTGCAGCTGAAAAAAACACAAAAAACCACAAAAAATACACACCATGGTATTTTTCTGAGGTGTGTAAAAAAACTTCACCATTTCTTTCATTGTCTTCAAACTTCAAACAAAAAAAACCCACAAAACCAAAAAACCACAAAAAAAACCACCACCACCCACAACTCAATTACTTCTGATCCCACAACTTGCTACTGTAGGATTTGATCCTGGAAGCAATGCACGACAACAAAGTTCACTCACACAGAACAGCTCGCAGTTTATCTAAACAGATACTGCGAAAGTCCCACTCACTTCTAACTCATCCTTTCTCCTGGTCATACATTGCTATCCCTTTGCTTCTTCCAGCACTGGCATTTATCTGATCACGTAGATCAACTGACAGAAAATAAACCCTATAAGAAGCAACAAATATATTTCAACATAATACAGACGTGATTCAGATGTGTCATGCTAGATGAGTCAGAGATGCGCTCACTTTGCAGAGATGTATTGTTCCATACAAAGAAATAAAAAACCCTGAGAACAAAAGTCTGATTACAATAAGAAGAATGCAACACCAAGAAGTAAACTTCTACAGCCTATCACCAAACCTAAGCCAAATAATCCCAAAGAGCTTAATAAACAGCTTCAAATTGAACTGACCTAATTTGTCTGCTTCTTCTGAGAATAGATCCTCTCCCTCCATATGCCTTCCCTTATTGTCACTCATCTGAATTTTCTGCGAGTCAGTACAACTTGTGAGGCCTCAGAAAACTATAACTCCTTTGGGTGAGGAATTGCTTTTGCCAGGTTGATGAATCAAATTATTTCAAATAAGCAGCAGGAACACGTGGCAGAAGTACCAGCACAGGGACGGAGCAGGACCACCTTTCTTCTGCTGTGATGAATTTGTAGACATGTTCATTAGGTCTAGTGTAACTTAACCACCTGGCCAAAATAAAAATGCTATATGCCAAGAAACTAGAACAGAAATCCAATGTAAGGAGGCCAGTTATCAACAGTATTGTCCCATTGGCCTAACAGAGTCACACACAATGGAACAAGAGTTTCCAAGCAAAGCCAACCGAAATGTTCCCGCCTGACATGCCCCTCGTGCCAGAAGGGACAGACACCTGGCAAACAAATTGCGGTGCTCCAAATGGTACAACCACGTCAGCATCTGAACAGACCAGTGACAAAGGTCACCTGAATAGGTAACACCATCACAACTGACAGAGATAATAGTAAGCATTTATTGACAGACATAGTAAGAATTAGAAAGGAAAAAAAAAAAAAAATCAGAAAAATTGTTGCCAGGGAACTTGGAAAATCGCATAGATTCTAAATGTGAAACCTCTAATTTTCATGTACATTTTGTTTTTTATTAGACTGTCCTTAATACATTGCTTATATTTTAATTGGAACACAAAAGCAAGATACGCTGCTTTCTAAAGGAATGAGAAAGGTTATGATCTCTGTATGTGAGAGAGAAACAATTTTTTATCTGGCTGACTGATACTGGTCGCATTATTTTCTTGTGTTACTTCTAAGAGTCTACTTTCTGAGTCCTATATCCAAACTAGAAGGGATCTTTATGGTTAAACCATCCATGGTCTGCTGGTACCTTTGACTTCTACACGTTACATCAATACTAACGGCTGTTTGGTCCTCGGATATAAGAAATCCCTAATGACTTCTGAAGATCAAACACAAAGTTAAATCAACACTTTTATCTGAAGTTTTGGTGAAGTTACTTTATCTTGCATTTTTTTTTCTAAAATATAAAATTATATACTAGCAATATATCTTGTTTTTAATTAAAATATCCTGCAAAGTTCAAAGTAATTTTAAAATAATAATATTTTTAGTTTACTGAAACATGTTTTTGAAATCTCTCCTACGAAAAGATCTTTTAAAATTCAAAATAAGTACAATAATGAACAAAATACTCTAAAATTCGGAGGATAAATAAATACTTTATTGTGAATCTGCAAAATGGAAACAACTACAAAAGTTCAAAATGTTTCACAAAATCATTTTCATGTTTTTCAACCAACTCTAGTTACACACTTACTACAGTAGAGCAGCTTTTAAAAAGCAGCTGTGTTTTCCGCCAAGGGGTGACAGCATTTCATTGTGGGGATAATGTGTGTAAATGATCCCTTCATTATATAGGGTCTGATCTTGTATTCTTTGTGCATCCCAAGTCCACACTGAAACTAACTATGTGTTAACAATAGTATTCTAGCCAAATTCTAATGGGATAATTGTGTCATTATGCCTACCTAAATATCCCTTGTTTCATTTGGATATAGCATTTTACTTTCTGCTCTTGAGCCAAAGTCTTCAATAGGAGTTTTGCCATAGAAAGTTGCACAATTTTTTTCTGACTTGCTAAGTTTTTATGCACCTTGGTACGTTTCCCTGCTGAGGCAACGGCACTTCGACAGCAGAGAAACTTTCTCCCTTCCATGTTGCAGGATCTGGCAACTACTCAAAAGCTATCCAAGATAGATCAGAAAATAATCGTATCTACTCAAACGGAAAAACAAGAAGCCATTCAGGTTCTGGACTATTATCACCCAACTTGGAATTTAGCTGGGATACTTGATCAACATACTGATCTCACAGAGACTGCTTGTCAAAGGTTCTTCTACTACCACATTGGTCAATGGACGTTTTGCATGGACAGAGAAGCATAAACTCCAGCATACAATTTTATAATGGGCAAAGCAATTGCTGCAAACATTTCATTAAAAGTTTCCAAAAATTTTCCTACCTCAAGTGTAATCTTAAAACCTTTAAGCCAAAGATAAAGCATCCATACATCATGAGGGCCTGCATACTCTGATTTTGAGGATGTCTTGCAATGAAAACATGAAAATGTTACAAATTAATAACCAAAAAAAGTGAGGGCTTCATGAGGGAAGGCAGAGACAAATGCAAATTTTAAAGATCAGAATTTCCATACTTCCTGGTGAAGAGTAAGTGAAACACATGGCAAAAAAAGAAAATGCCCAAATTATTGCTTGCAGAATCAATAATATAAAACATATCGCCATTACGCTCTGATTTAATTGAAACTACATTTCTTTAATCCTTGCCAGGAAAAAAGAAAGAATATGGCTACAGAATTCATACTTTTTATCTGCATGACCTGCTTCAAGAGCTAAGCCAAGTTTCATTAAAAATTATTGGTCTCATAACTTTTTTTCTTTTTTGTTTTTTTTTTTTCCTCCACTTAAAGAGTCCCATATGGCACCAATATCGAGATAAAATTGTGGCAGTGCAAAGTTTTTCCCACTCTTATTTTTAAAAAACACTATAAAGTGACTTTATGGCAAAGTCAAAAACTGTCAACAATGACAGTTGAAAAAAGTATCATGGCCAGTTGTGCAAGTTTTGAAATAGGGTATTTTTATCTGAAAGATGACACACAACAAGATGTTCTCATGTCTTATGCATTGTACTGAACTATACCAGCTCAGTGGAATACTATCCACTTCTTGCTGGGTGCTTTGCTAACACATATTGCGGTATTAAGGAATTCTTTTGTATTACTGTGGCATCTGCTAAAAATGTCAGATGTGATCACAGCCCTTGCAAAACAAGTATTTTAACAACCAAAACCTTATGATAGGTTATATTTCAGTGACTTGGAAACAACACTGCATTATCTGAGAAAACAGCACAGATGTTGCTTAATAAACTGCTCAGTTTATGCATTGTATTAACCTCATGAAACATTTATGCAAATCTTGCATTAACAAAAGGTAAAAGAATCATTATAGGTTATGAAGAAAACAATGTGACAACCTTTGTTTTTACCTCCGTATTTTATGGGGGCATTTTAACTCTTAGGGGTTTCTGTTTGGGAAGACACAGGGGCATTATAGATTTTCATCTATTTTGTTTTCAGTTCTGCTATCATTCCTTCCAGCTGATTTCACATTTTATAATGCTAATAGTGGGTGTATGGTTTTGAGTTTCTCTACTGTCAGCTGGTCAGTAGGTCTGGGGGATATATTTAATGGAATCTGACAGCTGATGGAACTGATCTCATTGAAAGGGGATTTGATATGTGGGATGAATGTGGTGACCCTCAATTCGCCATATTAATGACCATTATTATTCAAACTCTTGCAGCCAATATAAGTCTTTTTCCTGGACACACCAGTACATGTGTATAAAAGAAATGACTTATGGATGAGTTAGTCCATATACTAGTTTGAGTGTCATTTAGATAGCATGTCAAAACAGATTAGCTATTTTACCCTGAGATGAAATTAAAGGAAAAGCCTTTGTACTCTGTACACTTGTAAACAAAGCAATCATAAAAATGGATAGTTTCACTGGACTGAGCCAGAAATCCAGCAAATATACACACCTTCAACTGTGGGGAAAAAATGTACTTCACTCTGGGCAATATAAAATAAAGCTTAGCAGTGAGATACTGTAGCTGGAACCAACAGGTCTTCCTCTGGTATACGTCACCCAAAGAAGTTATGGGCACTCTTTGTGTGCAAATGAATTTTAGAAAAAGAGAAATGTATCAGCCTTACTTTACACAAACCACAATTTAGGTAACTACACCAGCACTGTAGGAGAATACAACATTCTGCATTGATTTGTGCCAAAATATTTATTGTTTCTTTTACTTTCTGCTTGTAGAATAGGAGAAATTTGGCTCAAAGCTGTGCGTGACGGGACAAATGATGCTATATTCAAAAAAATCCTTAGATTTCTGTCATCTTTTGGCAGAAAGGAAGCTGGTTACAGATGATTTAACAGATGTGTAAAGGATACAAAAGAAAATCTTAATATGTGAGTAAAAATCACAAAGAACAATTTGCTTTTAAATCACACGGTGCTGCTACTTTTTTAGGTCACAAATATAAAATCTATTACTGATCTTGAGCATTGCCTCCTATTTTGAATGTCTTTTAAAGCCAAGGGCACTCTAATGCCATTTAATCAATAACTGCTTTCACATTTTTGAAGCAAATATGCAATTTGTTTACACATTTTAAAGGCTACTAATGTACATTACCTTTTCTTTTCTATCATGTCTGAGAGGAGGTGATGTTCTACGCTATTCAGCTAGGGTGCCTGCTGCTCCAGGCAGGATATTCAAAACCTTTGCAGCCTGTTTTATGGCCTTTGTGATGAATGAATAATATAAGCACACTGCATTTCTCTCCTTTCCTGCTTTAACAAGTTCTCCAAAGGGAGAAAAAGGTTTGAAAGGAACCAGATAAAGTGAAGCCACTACCAAAATAATGCACTGAGACACTCGACCTACACATATAAGTATTGCAGCATATGAGGAATGCATCAATAACCTTTAAGTTATTAAGGAAACCATCTGAGAAAGAGGATGTAATTAGATCATAGCAGTGAGATTCACATTTGGTTTCCATATTTTTGGGGATTCAGTCAACATTAGAATATCTCAATTACTGTATGGTTTGAAAGGCTTAACCATATGATGACACTCAATTACTCATTCATCTAGCCAAAAATGTTAAAAGTACTTGAAAAGTCAGTTCTTTAATCTTTTATGAATTGCCTTTATCTAAACATTGTCACCACATGGGCAAGGGCACCATGTATCATGATCAGTTTCTGTTTACTTTCTTGTTCATCCTCTACTGATGGAAATTCTAGCTAGTATTTTTTCTCAAATTTAGTATTTACACTTTCAGGACAAAATGGAAATTGGAATAAAGGAAGACTCAGAAGCTCACAAGGAACACAAACACATGAACATGATAAAGCTAAAAGTTAAAAGAAAGAGCTTATTGTGCATGCTAATTTTGTTTGAAAATTTAAACCCTTAATACTCTAACCCACATTCAATTTTCATGTAACTCCTGCAAAGAGTCCTCTCACCATCCACAGACTAAGCTAACATTATAGTTACTCTATTCCTTAGCATTATGTCTCACCTTTGATGAAAATAAAATTATCATCATGAGAATAAAATCAGCATCTAATATTCTGGAAATAACATCTCACTTCAAGATATATGCATCTGCAGTAGGTTCTCTGCAGGGAAAAAAAAAAAAAGGATGATACCCCTATCTTTGAACTCTCAAACTTGTTCATAGCTCTGTTTCAAATACTGATTATTAGTTGTAGCCAATAATAATCAGTGTCTTAGTGTCAGTACTTCATTTCTGATCTTTCTATTGTTCCTATGCAAGAACTATTTCATCTGATCTTTGGTAACTTCTAGCTTTCAAAACTTTCTCCTTATAATTTTGCATCTTTAGGTCACCTACACCTGCACATATTTACATAAGTACATCTCTACATTACATACACAAAAACAGAAAAACAAGAATGCATAAAACACATTAATTTCTTTCTTATAATTTTAATAGGATCAAAGCTCTCTGCACATCTACTATTACACAGGGAAATTTGGACCAGAAATCAGTGATCATCCCACTTTGTTTTAAGGGAAACTAACATAAAATAAAACAGAGGAAATTGAAAGAACCATTTTTTAGCTGTTTTTGTTCTACTTCGTGTAAAATGAATATAAAACACTGCAGACTTTAGGACCCTGAACGGTACATAATCCCACATATTGACTTGCTGAACCTAAGCCACAGCTGTTCTGATAACAGACCCTTTGAAATTGCCACAACTTTGAATAAAGGCAATGTTTGCAGTAATGATGTTACATGGGTGGTAGATTAATCATTGCTACACTTATTTCTCAAGAGTTTTTTTGTGTTGCTCTTAAATGAGTGTATGTAGTACTCTGAACACCTGAAACTGCACTCCTTTGCCCATGTTGTCAGAATGGGCAGACTTCAAATGAAATGGGTGATTCCCATCACCTATGAGAAAGGGCAGGATTTCACATGCCTTAAACATGGTGTGGTGGTGCATTCACGACACATGGTAATATTTATTAACGAATCACGTGAGAAAAGCTGGATCCAAGTCCCTAGTACCACCATTACATGTAAGAAAAACTCTACAAGGCAAAATTGCTGAGTATACATAAATCAAACTGTATGACTTGTATCAGAAATTGAGGTATCCTGAAAGAGAAAAATTCAGATAAGAGAAAAATAAGTATTCTTTTAATCCAAACCACATTCTTTTAATCCAAACCTGAAAATATTAGAGCTCATTTATGTGCAGCTTGAGGTCAAATTCATTTATACTACAAATGAAATCTTCCCATTGCTGTACTTGGTGATCTTGGTATGAATTTTATAGTGGACTACCAAGTCATCCCATCTTTCAGTGAGGTCCATAGGTCTATCCTAATGCTACTTTCCCAAAAGAAAGGAAGATCATGGCGCCTGCCTCTTTTTCAAATTAGTTAAATATGCTTTCTCAGTTCCTATCTGGGGATTCACTGAACTTGTATGTGAGAAGGTGACAAAGCAGTGGGATTTTCTCTGCACCTCTGGAATGGCTAGGCTTAATGAGCACAGCAATGCTGCCATACTAATTGCCCTCTGCATCACTCTTAAAGCAGTTAATTTTCCTTTTTCAGTGGTCAGTCTACAACGTTTGCAGAGAACTTTTCATAGCAACCTTGAAGTTCAAAAAAATTCAGTGAAACTGGGAAGTTCAGCCAGAGACAAAAAAAATTCCACCTACTTTTTGTTAAGTGCTTCCTATTGTTTGCTTCTAAGCTGTCAAAGGCACCAAGCCAATAAAACATTAACACTAGATACACTATGGCTTAGATTTAGGCCATCTGAACATCTCTCAAAACATCTGCTATGATTTATTGATATTTTGTACCTTACTAGATAATTTCTGTCCCTTGAGCAAGCATTTAAAAATACAATAAAAATGAAAACACCAATAGTCACTTCTGCCTGTCACAGAACTGCCAAGGCAAAACTATCCAGGACTTAGACAATTTATTAATATTCCTGTTGGTTCTCTGATGCATCCAAGGTGACATACAGTGATCAAATCCTAAGTTATGAAGTAAAAGATATTCTTATTTAAATCAAAGCTGCAGGGTTGTACTCAGTAGCAGCAGACACTAAGCAGGACATTGCTGAAACTGCCTGGTTAAGTCAAGATTTTCATTATGTGACAGTATTGACTGAAGAAAACAGCAGACCAACTCTGGTGTAAATCAATGAGCTTTTCTAGGCTTTCACAAAATAAAAAGACCTGCTGGATTCAAAAGTAAAATAATCAATTTTGTTACATTGAACAGGTTGAAGATTGCAAGGAACAATTCCACAACCATCCACAGCAATAATAATTTAAAGGTACTGAAAAAGAGCCAGGTTTTATTATCAGATCTGAAATACTTAGTTTTTGAAGATACAAACACAGATGAGATGCAAGAAATGCAAGGTCCTGACAAGTGATCTAGCTCAGCACCATATAAAGTTATTCTGGAAGAAAATGTCAACAGAAAAATCTCCATGTGAACAGCCCAAAAGAGTAAGCAGAAGTAAATGGTTGAGATTATACATATTAGTTTTGATCATTTGTGGATTTTTTTTTTTGAGCTAATATGTTTTGTTTATAAAAAGGGAAAACAAATTAATAGGAAAAAAAAAGTACAAGTAGGTATTGGAGGGAACAGATAATGATTCCAGCCACATAATAAAGATACATATGCTTTTTTACCTGATTTATGTCGTCTGATTGAGATGACTAAATAAAGTCAAATCTTTTACCAGAGTTTATAACAAATTTCCTTCTCTTTCTTTCCATCGTGATTAATTAGTTATAGAAATTGTATCCACAAAAGTATAATTTAAAACAGTTCCTTTCTCTTAAGGTTTGGTTTGGGGATTAAATAGAACACAATTTCTTTCCTTTTCTTTGAGTTATATTAACAGTTGAAAGCTTCAAGAACTCTTTGCAGCACACTATTGGTAGTGCTCTCAGGAATACCAGCTACAAATAATTCTACATCTGATTGGCTTTTCCTGTTGTTAAAACATCTGGAATTATATCTCTCGTCCTGGCAGGACACTGCACATATGGTGTGATGGAAACTTAAGGATTCATGGATCCTCAGTCCAGCAGTCAACTGGATAAACTGATGAGAAAGAGGATTGCCCAAAGTAATTTGTAAAAAAAATTCACAACTAGTTTTTACTAAATATTACCTTCAATCAAAGCTAAAATGAGGTTTACGTCAGTTAAATGATGCTTAGCAAGGCTGTAAAATGCATTTCACCCTATCAAAAATAACCATAACCTCTTCCCTTGATAAGTAACTTCTGAAAGGCACCGAAAAACACATAATTATAGGCTAAAAACCACTAAAAATATACTCTGTACCACACACATGCAGCATAACAGCTTGATTTCATCATAACACTTAAATGCAATATTTTCCTGCACGGTATTATATTAATATGATAAAGAGCAGCCAGCCAAAAAATAGCTGAAGAGCTGCAAAGTGATTTCAGAAATTGAAAAGCAATTTCAAATGTTTGGTAAGCATTAACTTGCTCACTGCGCCCTATCAAAACCAGCTGCTAGCCCATAATTCTAACCTTTTCCCTTTCAAAAATATAAGGCCTTGAAATCCTATATTAATGAGAAATGAATATGGTAATTGAAAGAGTAAATGTAATTATAAAAGAAAACTCCCACCATCAAAACCTTCCTCTTATTACATCAGCCTGTTCCACTAAAGGAGCAATTTGAAAATGTGTTCCCACGTAGAATACTTAGATATCTGTGCTGGTAACCAATAGGTTTCATGAGAAGTTGTGGCAGTCCGGTGAAGTTCCCATGGAAAGGGGAACATAACCGCCATTTTTAAAAAGGGAAAAAAGGAAGACACGGGGAACTACAGGCCAGTCAGTCTCACCTCTGTGCCTCGGAAGATCATGGAGCAGATCCTCCTGGAAGCTATGCTAAGGCACATGGAGGACAGGGAGGGGATTTGAGAAAGCAAGCCGAATAACCTAGTGGCCTTCTATGATGGGGTGACTACATCAGTGGACATGGGAAGGGCTATGGATGTCATCTATCTGGACCTCTGTAAGGCCTTTGACACAGTCCCCCACAACATCCTCCCCTCTAAGCTGGAGAGGTATGGATTTGATGGGTGGGCTGTCTGGTGGGTGAGGAATTGGTTGGGTGGATGCATCCAGAGGGTAGTGGTCAACGGCTCAATGTCCAGATGGAGATCGGTGACAAGTAGTGTCCAGCAGGGGTCTGTACTGGGACCTGTACTGTTTAATATCTTCAACAATGACATAGACAGTGGGATTGAGTGCACCCTCAGCAAGTTTGCAGACAACACCAAGCTGAGTGGTGTGGTCGACACACCTGAGGGATGGGATGCCATCCAGAGGGACCTGGGGTTACTGGTGGATGAAAAGCTGGACGTGAGCCAGCAATGTGCGCTCACAGCCCAGAAGGCCAACTGTATCCTGGGCTGCATGAAAAGCAGCGTGGCCAACAGGTCGAGGGAGGTGATTCTGCCCCTCTACTCCGCTCTGGTGAGACCCCACCTGCAGTACTGCATCCAGCTCTGGAGCCCTCGGCACAAGACAGACATGGACCTGTTGGAGCGGGTCCAGAGGAGGGCCACAAAAATGATCAGGGGGGTGGAACGGCTCTCCTATGAAGAAGGGCTGAGAGAGTTGGGGTTATTCATCCTGGAGGAGAGAAGGCTGTGGGGAGACCTTATTGCAGGCTTCCAGTACTTAAGGAGGGCTTATAAGAAAGATGGGGACACACTTTTTAGCAGGGCCTGTTGCGACAGAACAAGGGGGAATGGTTTTAAACATTCTTCTGCAACACTCAGTGACTGATCGCGCTGAACATTCACATGTTACAGCTCTAATTAATGGATGTAGGGATGGTAAGAGATATAGGCATGTTCAGAAAATACAGAGAACTGGCTCAGAGCATCAGAGAGCAGGCTGCCGCTCACCTTTTATACAAACAGCCTACAACACTCAGAGTGGTAGTGCAAAATGTGGACTCCATGTACTCCTCAACCTGAGGCATTTTGAAAGTGTGGCTTTTACTTCTCTAGCAAGTGCTTTTACCACCAGCCGCAGTGCTAGACTAGAATAGGATACAGTTGAAGGTACATCCCTGTAAAGGAAAGATTCCACATTGCCTGGAATGTATCTCAGCATCTATTTCACATACACACATAGTGTAAACAACACCTAGATTATACAATTAAATGAAGAACCTTTCTTCACTAGAAGAATGAAAAAGGAGAAAGGCTAAGGTAGAGATTACATTACAGAATAACTACCATACTACTACCCCGGTTTTTAATAATGCTTCTGGATGTCTAGTCAGCGTTCAGGCTTATTAAGAGTCTAAGCCCCACTGGATTTTACAAAAAAATAGGACTCCTATATGGCTTAAATAATTTTGGAAAGCTCAGTCATCATTAAAAACCACATCAACTATTGTTTAACAAAATTACAGTAGCATCAAATATGTATACAAATAATATTGGTTCAGAATTGTCCTTGGAGAGAAAGCAAATGTGCTGCCAAGGTTAGACTAGAGAGAGAGGAACACAACATGTTCAGAAGCATGCCCCCCACCCTTCCCAAGATCCCTATGTCTTGAAAATGCCCATGCTGCATTCGGAAACTGCATTCAAGAGTTCTTTTGGCTGTTTCTTCCTTTTTTTTTTCCCCCTAATAGAAACAGATAAAATCATAGCCTGAATTTACATAAGAGGGTTTTTTTCACTGATAAATCAGATATTTAGGAATTGTTAAAAATAACCTCTCCGTTTCAATGCACTCTTAATATGCAATGACAACATTGCTCCATCGTAAGCCTACATCCCTTGCTGACACTCCTAGGCCCATAAAACCTCTTTTGTGGATGCAGCTATTCAGAGAGAAGACAGCTTTTGTTGGCTTGTCTTCCATTGTCCGTGGGTGCAGTATGATAACACTGGTGGGAAAATACCTTCCAACAGTGTAAGTTGTCCCCACACTAAAGGGTACTTTTCCAACATAGCAGCAAGGAGCTGGTATAGCTGGAGTCAGAGTAAGAATGAGTACCTTACTTTCTCTGTAAGGCCTTGTGTTTCCACATGACAGCTCTTTTGGTACCCATGGTCATCTTTAAGCACACTGAGTAGTTTGCTTGTATTGTGAAGACCTTCAAATATCCAGCAGGCAGTAAATCTACCCCCGCAACCATTCACATACAGCAATCTGGAAGAAACCATCTGAGACAGTTGAGAAACCTGGCCGCCATTCTGCAAACGTTCAGATAAATACATAACTTTGCTTTTAATTCAGGAATCAAAACCTTTGCTCTACACTTAAATACAAGTTATCATGTAGCACTCTTAACCAAGAAATACCCTTCAGCATTTGTCTCTCTTTTAACTTTCAGATCTCTAACTAGCATTCCTTGCAGTATGTGGGATATGGCTGAAAGCAAAGTGACTGCCAGTTAGCCTGTATAAACTCACTTTGGTGCTAGCACATAATTATATGCTCTGTAAAGCACTTCAAGATGTCTGACTACTAGAAATGCACTGTAAGAAAATGAAGCTGTCATTGTTTGTAAATTTGCAAACTTCACTGCTAAAGATCTCAGCACTTAACAGCTTCATGCACTGCAATCTTAAAGGATAATCAATTCCATAGATAAATAAAAAGACAAGAAAATTTTAAAATTATGAAGACTTGAAGTAAAAAATGAGAAATTACATATTACGCAAAGTTAGCATTGTGTTAAACAAGACGACACAACAACAACTACCCTTACATTATTCCAGATGGGACTTCCCCAACTGTCACTATGAGAAAACTTTCTCCACCTGTTTTGTTTTTTTTCAACTGACAACATTCAAGAAAGCAGATCAGTATTCATAGCATGCGGAACATTTACACAGAGGCTGCACACAACTAGTGCGGGCCAACTGCGGAGCTGATCGAACAACTTATACAAAAGACTCTCTTTTCTCATTGGACATAGTGAAGTTGCAAAGAACTGGAAGTGTTTGAGGAAAATGCAGCAAACTGATAAGTTGCCCTGTATTTTGACACTCCCTACAGAATTCATAACAGGCACAGGTTCCAATAAAAGATTATTCAATAACATTTGAAGCATTTTTTTACTGTCTAATACCAGCAAGATGTCCCAATGCATTAAAAAAGGAACAGCTGAAGAGATGACATGCCAGACAGTGGCATACCTCACAGTAATCTCTGAAGGTAAAAAGGACAAGTAAATCATGCACTCTTTGAACAATGCTGAAGAGGGGGAAAAGAGGGAGGGAAGCGGGGGGAAAGGGGGGCCAAGCAGAAAAAAAGCTGAGAGAAAACAAAGCCTTGTAACACCTCAGGACAGTTCTGGGAGGTGGCAAGAATCTGAGATCATCTCTTTGTCCACACGTGGAGCTATGAGCAGAGGCTGGGATTGCTTTTATTCCTCCTTACTTCCTCCACTTCCCTCTCTCTCAGCCAAATATGCAGTGAGACTGACTTTCACTTTACCTAGCCCCTTTCCAAAAACTGATGAAGCTCTCCACATTACAAACTCTAAATAAAATTCAAGTAGTAAAGATCAAGAGGATCGTATTAATCATCTTGTACAACCTCCTACATAAGAAGCTGTAGCTTGGATCAAGAGTGTGCTTCTGAGGTGAATCATTCCCATTTACCACTTTTGGAGCAATCACAGAACAGGCTCAGAGATCAAAAATGGGATAAAACCAATCAAAGACATGCTCCAGGAATGCAGCCAAAGGGCTCCAAACACTATTGGGTATTCATTCCAGGTAATCACACCGAGATAGGATGAAATAACCCCCTGTTAAGTATAACGCCAGTGCCAACCATTCTGTTCTGTTACACAGACCCATTCCTCTTGGGTCACGTCATTTATGCATATAGATAAAGCACAGGAATAGCGCACACTGATTCTCTTTTCGTAAGTACCTTTGTCAAGATATCTATCACCAGAATTTTTTTTTTTTAGAAGTTGTTCTAAACATGGGCAAAGAAAGGTGTAAAAAAGTAATATTTAATTTCATCAAGGTAATATTTGAATTGTTGAAACGTTTTGCTTAAAATTATTAAGGTGTATAAATCTATATGACAAGTTAATACATTACAATTGTGTCCCATAGGTAAGAACAAAAGAAAATTCATTATTGCATTTCATTTATCAAACATTTAATAAGAATGTCATTACTTAACTCTCCCTGCCTTATAACTACAAAAAATAGCCTACTTCCTTGAGCTCCATGTTGCCATAAGACCAAAAACAAATGCATAGCTTCAAGAAAAAAATTACTGCTTTTCCGTAATTGCCTAATGGAGTGTAAAAAAGCTCTTGAAAGTCCACAAAGGCTAAAAACATGAGTAACAGCTAGATGTACAACAAGTTTTCAGCAAGAATGCATGGGATGCTTCAGGTTTTGTTCTTGGGACATATTCAAATCTCTACTCTAAGTCACACAATTATCCAAAAGTAGCATGTCCAAGCAGGATACCCTCAAAATTGAGTAACACAGTCAGTAAACAAAAATAGCTTCTCGATGCGTAACTGCTTCAGAAATGACAAAACAAGCATTTGGAATGGAGGAAAGGAAGGGAGAAGGCATCTTAAGTTTCTTAAGTTGTGCTATCTTGTTATCGACAATCTTCTAAAAAAAGGGGGTTTTGCTAGCCATAATTTATTACTAAATCTGAGACAGAGAATCACAAAAGTTTAAAAAGAATCTGTACTGGGATCTTAAAAAAATAAAACCTTTCCACTTAGAGTTGACTGAAACAATGTTTATGTGGTTTTTCTACATGAAAATAGATACTTCTGAAAAATCCTGCTAAAGAGCAAGTAGCAGTAGCAGACACTTCTAAATGTAGCTAGTTGAGATCAATCTCAAAACTACCTATAGGTTCATTTTTTTTTTTATAAGGCAAATGACCTTTTATCATCACTGGAATTTTAAACTATTTTGAATCACCTTTTCCAAGAAAAAACTCTTCTTACAGAATGAAGACTAGTGTTTTCCTGTTTCTAATATTTTTTCATTCACATCAGCATCTTCACTACATCCATTTCTTCAGTAACGTGTCCCTCCTACCCTCTCACTCCTTATCTTTTTTAAAAAGATGTTTACCTCTGCACTACCATTCACACAGCCTAGTGATTTTGATTTCATACACATTTAAACAGAGCCTGTCCATTCCCATAATCAAAGCCTATGAGCTCATGAGGTTCGAGCATGAGAAACAAACTGCATTAGCAAATGACTTCCAAAACACTGCGCAGTTAAGTGTTATACTCTCATAAAAACTGCTAATCAAATAATATGACATACATCTAAGTTATGCACAGCCAGAAGCACAGATTTTTATATATCCCTTTAAAAGAAACTACACTCATGCTCATGCACAGAACAACATGCACATAGTTTTCATCTTTTCTTTGAGGTCTGGATTCTCTAGATTGCATCAAATAGAGAAAACAGTCCTTGGAACAAATGGATTCTTTTTAATTCAAGTGAGTGCCAGCACTTATCAGCTTTAACTAAGATTAAATAAGCAATTAATTAGCATACAAGATATAACTACCTCTCTCCATCTTCCTACTAGCTGCAGTAGCCCCATCACCCAGATGCTCATGCCAAACAAAGAGCAGGCCAAATAGCTCTCTGAATTGAGTGCTCCACAAACTTGGTCTTAACCCATGGCCTTCCCCTAAAAGTTGTAACTCAAAAAGTCCATAACAGTATGAAGCAACTTAGATAAGGTGGCATATTCTGCATGAATCTAAACAGAAGATACCCTCACAGCTCTCCACTGTCAGCAAAAATGGCATGAACATGAATGCTGTGTGACTCTTCTCATAGGTAGGGAGAAAAATACCTTGTGTTCCATGCAATACTTTTCACCTTGCTAACTATGTCGGAGCACCCAGTCCCTCACCTGAGCTATCAGGGTTTTAAGAGGAACTCCTTTCATGTGGAAGTCAACCCCTTGGTCACAGGGTCTGCTCACACACCCAAAGACAACCCCATACCAGAAATACTACTGCACTAAGGGTTGAGAGCCACACCAGTCAGCACCTGGCAGGATTCATTTTATATTGTCACACTTTTAATTTTAACATCAAAATGTTTTTGCAAATTACTACGGCTTTTTCTTGACAATTACAGATTTTTTAAAACGGATAAATGCACTTCTCCTGAGAGAGATGCAAGATTCAATCTATATTGAGAGCAGGGGCTGTTTGTTCCTCTGTACTAAGCAAACATCTGGCATTTCAAGCTACCATAAATTAGGAATAGCGAATACAGATTAAAACTCAGCTATCCGTAGACCTCATCCTTTAGAACTTTCATACACTGATATTGTTACAATGAAAGGAACTCCACTTCAGGACAATAACAGAGAAGATTTTTTTCTTCAAGAAATAGTGTTGGTAAATGTTCGTCCATATAGTATGACAAAAGCAACAATTTTACAGACACCAAAATTTGAAAATTGTTGTTAAATTGACATGCATCAATAATTCATGCATCATTTTCTCCAAGAAACTGTGAAAAGGTTACTTTCTTAAATTAACAATATACCTACACCTTCTTTATGGCTTTCACGTGACTTTTGCTTAAAAATATTTTACACTCACTCATCTATTTTTGCAAACATATTGCAACCTCATTTTGAAACACCTCAGTTTTACTTTACAAACACACACACACAGCAGTCAGACTAGCACAGGTGAAAAAGCATAAAAGCAAAACAGAGACTTTATTTGTGTGTATATATATAAACACATATGTGTGTGTGTGTATATATATATATACACATACATATAAAAACTATGCTGGTACTAAAGCTTTGAGCTCTAGTTATGTGATTTGATTCCTCATCAAATCATCCAAAGAAGTTTAGATGAGTTCCATTTGTCTTGATGATTGTGTGTAAATCCCTGTAATATTCACTGAGATTAAATACATATACAAATACGAAGCAAAGCTTTAACATTATATTAAAAAGCAGGCATAGATAAGACTGGTGTACAGAAATAAATAAAAATTATTCTGGCTCTGTTTTGTGAAGGGAAGTTATAAAAACTAAACACTTGGCAAAGAATCACTTTTGCTCCAGTTCTTAGCTCTGTTCCCACATATCGCAGCAGTGCGCTTGCTACGGAACCCAAGGAAAGCTGTTCCCTGTGTCTAAATCAACTTCTCCAGCTTCTAGCACAAGGATTCCCTTTTCAGAACCCAGATTTGGGGCTGATTTACATGTATACTTTTGTTGAGTATCACTTCAGTTATCTAGAGCTATCAGTCTAACAAATAAATTTTTAAAAAAGTTTTCTAACTTGGGAAAGAAAGATCTCATGTTGAAACATCCTTTAACACCCACTAAAGAACTGAAGCAAGACAACTCTAAGGATTTGTGCTGTTCTTGCTGAAAATGCCAGATAACATAGCAATAGCAAGTCTAGCAATTGCTGGACTCTCCTCATTTATTTTAAGCTCAGTGAGTATTAATCAGTATCTCAGAGCATTAATTAAAATAGATTTCAGATCACCTTGAAATTTGTAAAAGTCAACATGCAATCAATCAAAAATTATCTTTTAACATAGTACTTAATGTTACATTTTTACCGGTTTCTAAAACAAGAAGGAAACGGAAGTCGAAGATTTCTAAATGCATATGTTTTACAGAGCCACACTTAAGCAAAGCCCACAAACAGGAAACAGGTCCATAGCAGCAAATATCTGAACTTTGCATTGAATGAACTAAGAGGTGAAAGTATTCATTTTCATGCCTTAGTAATAAAGTGGCATTGATAAAAACAGAGTAAATTCCGAGAGCTCCCTATTATTCTCATTGAGGTAAAACTTGCATTTTCCCTTTTTATTTCCATGTTGGTGGTTACATCATTTTGGTTTTTCTCAGCTTAAGTCCCAAGCCCACTCTCTAATTAAGTTCAGACCAAGTAGCATCCTGCAAAAACTTTCTTTTGTGGCCAGGCTCAAACCATACTCTGTTGTACCAATCTGCTCTTGGTGAAACCGCTGAGAAAGCGGTGTTTCTTACATATGGATTCCTGCCCTCAGTTCAGGGCTGGCACAAGGTATGGTCAAAAAGGTAAGAAGAAAGGAGCATTCACTGAAACCTTAAAATCAGGAATGATAATGTTCGCCACAGCAGGTCATTTCTTTACCCAAGAAGTAAAGAATCTTATGTTTTCCAGATTTTAGTGAAGGAAAAAAGGAATTCCAATAAAGATTCAGGATAAAGAACATAGTGCCAAAAAATCCGATATGAAAAAGTTGGTTTATACAAGACCTTTCTTGTTAGAAATGAAAATCTGTGATATGCAACAGCCGATTGTTTTAAAAACCCTTCTCATCAGTTCTGTTTCCTAGATTATTATCCATGAAATTTAGTGGCTAACTAATGTTTTGAACCTTGAAGAGTTCTTTGGCCCAAGAAATTTAAATAAGTGTGTGTGGGGAATATCCATATTGCCAGAAGCAGCAGGAGGAAGCCATTACCGTTACTTACACAATCTATTCTCACTGAGAATGTTGCCCAATATAATTTACAAAATTTCTGTTGGAAATGCATTAGCAGCTGAACAGCAAGCAGCTTCTAAGGGATAAATAGAAAAAATAAATTAAAAACCTAGCTTCCAAGCTTCAAATGTTATTGAACGTCAGCTGCAATCCCTGCAGTCAGCAGTCTATAACCTTTTAAAGTCCAAAGAAGCCTTTTTTTAATGTGCAGATTTCATCTGATTTTGGTTTAAGAAACTTTTTATGGATTCAGTTCAAATAAAGTGACAATTAGTTCAAATGCAAAAGTATCCTTCCACACAAATTAACAACACAAACTGCATGAACTCTTCATACAAATGTATGATGTATGCATGCATACACGTGTATATATACACAGATATATATATGTATATATACACACATACATAGCATAAAGAGCAATTTCCAGGCTGCATTTTATTTGGTAGTGAAACAGATTCCCTGCTAGTTGCACAGTACTCTCAAGTGCTTAGTTAAACTTCCTCATTGTTTCAGAATCCTTAATAGCCATTTGTGTTCTTTACATTTTAAAACAATAAAAAGGATAGAATGCATTTTCTCAGTATAAACACAATGCTTCCCTGATTCTTTTGTAAGTGGATCTCTCTTCTCTTTGTATTCCCATTTTAATTTTTATTGAAAGTTGTTTTGGCATAAAAGGTCTGTACTCTGAGAGAATAAAAGCCTCACTCTGCCTTCTCACAGAAAACCTTCAAGAGGGTACTAGAATCAAGAAACTCTTCAAGGTGGATCTCATGAGGTTTTCTACTAATCTCACCCTCGAGGGATAATGGTGCAAAAAGTAGTTAGAGGCTGCTGCTTGCCAACTCTGCCTTTCTGGGAAACCCACTGGGACTGGACGTTTTCTCAGGCCCAAGAAGCTAGTCAATCATCTTCTTTAACCAGAAGGATTCTAGCACACAGCAACCTGCTCTAACATGAGAATATGCCCTGTGTCATGCAAGGTTAACATCCTTGTTACCTCTTATCCTCACAGTCTCTGTGCGGTTGGATTCCCTTGTTGTAACCTCAGAAAAAAGAGGGAATGCACTGTTTTACAAACTTGTAAAACTTATAAAACAGTGGACACCCCTGGTTTGCCATACCAATATCCTGTCAGCTTATGATACTGCACTTCACTGCATCATATATACGATTCTATGTATAATAGCAGAATTAAACATTCATTGCTGGTACCAGACTAATATCCTGAGAGATCATACAGGTCGTGGTTAAGAGTCCAACCAACCATTACAGGTAACAGAAGAAGCTTCCCCACATCAGCCTGGCTATATGCTGCTATCTATTCAACTTGTCATATTTGTTCAGTTCTGTGCCAGCTGACAAGTACCCCATTAGCTGTGGTTCACACTAAGAATTTGTATTCATATTCTATGAAACAGAACAGCAACTCGTCCAATGTAGAGCAGGTAGTACTCTGAGTGAGCCTGTCAGTCACCGCTGACCTGGGCCAGCAACCTGGAGGCTACAGAGGATGTAAAGATTCTGTATTTTATCTCTAGATGATTGAGTTTGTTACACCAGCGCTATACATTGTACATTATATAAACAAAATCAAAGTATCACCTATAGCATACACATAAAATACTTGACCTTTAATGAAATTGTTATTTTAATAGAGGGATCAATGCTTTCTTAGAGATCATGTCATTTTGTTCTTTCAAATGCTTTCATTTATGTTGCCCCTTATTTTGCATATTTCCATTTCTCCTCTTTCAAAAGAGGTCCTTCATTATACCATATATACATGTTTAACCTACTGGCTGGTAGCCTTGCATAATGCTGTGACTGCCTGCTTTTGATGATACACACAACAATCCATTTCTTTTCCTGATGGGTTTAAGCAATCATACACTGGGATACAACAAATGAACAGATCTGGAGATGAGAGAAATTGTATTGTAACACAGCCTCAAAAAAGACTACCTACATCAGTTGAGAAGTGTCTTTGGATTTGGTTAGTGAGATAGAAACTGCACGCTGACTGTATCTGTTAAATGTCCTGCTCTTTTTTCGAAAGACCTTTTAGGCATTTACTTAGAATTCTTTTTGGAGAAATACTAATAGGAGAATGGCACATGCTTGTGACTTTTTTCCCTTTCAAGTTAGTGATGTTTCTTGGTAGCTTTTTACCCTATTTAAAACAAAATACTGTCAATGACTGCAGTACAAACAGCATGTGTGGGGTCAAATTCACCTTGTGTGCTAAGAGCCAGACAGCTGACAGTAATTGTGGGCTAAAAGAAAGGCAAAGTCAGCATTCCCGTAGTAACAGGCATTTAACAGCCTGTCCCATGGACTTTCCAATCTTACCCTGTTCTATTCCATAACAACATAGAGAGTAGTAATACAGAGTAGAGAGTACACAGATCACAATACGACAGATCATAACACACTGGTGGGCAGAAAATAAGATAGGGCATAGAAAATGGGAATTTGTTACCAGAAACAAGTGAAAACTGCTGCAGGAGTAGCTGGATGGTGAGAAATAGGAGAAAGAAGTCCTGTCTCCTTCCACTACAGCAATAGAACACAGTTTTGCAGCACACTAAGTGTGTTGCCATGGCTGCATACACACCAATCCTGCACCTAACCCCACCTTTCTGTGATGACCACCCGATGATTACCTCCTGAGGTAAGCAGGCCTTGACCTTCAAATAAAAGCTCAAACACATGATCTACATTTCTCCCCAAGATCATTCTGTGAAAGCAATATCCAATACTGAATAAGCAAGATCAGTACAGATCACCAACAACTAAGTTGGTATCTGACATATAATAGGGGTTTACAGTAGAAATTTATCAGTTAAATGTACATAATGGAGGACTATTCCATATGCACTATAGTATCTATTGCCATAATGTAAAAGACGGTACAGGCAGGACTGATCAGTCAACAGGCAGTTAGCTTATCAGTCACACACCTTGCTAAGCAAAAAGCCAAAAATAAGCTATCCACTGGGATTTTTGAGGTCTTAAGGCTTACAAAAATCAATTGCTTCTTTCCCAGATAGTAATATTTCTTTTTATACATGGCCTATGTTAGGCAGCTCAGTACCTACCTAGAGCCATTAGACAAGGGCAGAAATCATTGCTAAATCATTGTTAATCTCTGGCATTATACTTCCATACAGGGTAACAGAAAGCATCTCATTTTAGCTCCTTTCTATCCACAGCTTTTAAACAGGATTAAACAACCCAGTCATTATGCTAGAAGATGCCATGAGCTTAGGCAGACATGCAAATAATTATAATCAAAGTCAGTACTACACAGGATGGGAAGAAACAGGAATAGAAGAACAAGAGCTCTCATCAGTCTGAAACTCCAATACTTCTCCTAGCAGGATGTTAAGTGGCCTTGCTTTTCTTCACTGCCGGTCCCCTTCTTGTAAAAGCTTCTAACTGCTGTTTGAAAACTATCCCATTTGCCCCTACCAGCTATCAGTATAAGTCTACATTGTTCACAAGGGTCTGGCTTAAGCAGCTCTGCAGAAACAAGAACCCAGTTCAGTGAGTGAAAACCCCTCATCTCCCATTGATTCAAGGAGAGATGAGGGAATCATTATTACGGAAGAGGCATTTAGCAATGCCTGAATCCCACATACAGACTGCACCCAGAACTGCAGCTCCTACTTCAACGGGTAATAATTAACTAGTGTTGCTGATCTCAATTGTATGAACCAAGGTCTTAGGATCTGGCCTTACACCTGGTGGGAATAATCTACCAGGTATTTTATGCATGACAGATAATCAGAAGGCCTGACTTACAGCTCATTTATGCTGAATTACTCCTGTAACCCGCATAAGCATATGCTCATTCTACAGCTAAAGTGTTTAAGGTGAATTCTTGGTAAATCTGGGAGAACACCACCAAGAATACAGGATATTCGGATGATGTTTTTAAGAGTCATAGTAAGTATTGGATTTGCTTGTGTAGCCTTGTACTTTTAACAGGAGGAGAAGCCAATGTCAGCAGGAAGTTCCTAGGCAGCCTTATAACTGAACCTTTCTAAAGCTCTTGAGCTTTCAACAGTAAAATACAATCCAGAATGCAGAAAAAACAAGGATTTAGCATTAATTTAGATGCTCAAATCAGATCCTTGAAGTTGTTCCCAATATTTCAGCGTCAATTTATTAGGACCATAACCATTTTGTGAATCCCTGTTTCACAGTCTAAGGATCAAACCCAACCATTTACTTCTTTTGAACAAATGACTTACCAGCTGTACAACTAAATGCAGACATAAATAAGGCAAAGAATTTATGCAGTAAGGTGTGGCAGACCCTATACATAGAAGATTATTCATTTAATGGATTGGAAAACAAAGCAGAAAATAGGCTATTCTACATTAATAGTCATTACAAACTTGGAACCATATGCAATAAATACATTGTTCATTTACCTAAATGACTGTAGCTAACTGGAGTGTAAAGACCAGAAGATACTCAGTTCTCAACTCAGTGATCTCACTGCCAAAATAGAAGCCTTTGATTACTCTATTTACCATTTTATACCTCCTAGATCTGTTTTATGCAAAATAAATCCTAGCCAACTTCACTGACCCAAATCCCATTTGCAGCTAACCATCTTTAGCAATATTATGGTATGTTCACATTCTACTGCAGTAAAAAACAAACAAACAAAACCCCACATGAATCCTTTAGGGTACTGCTCACCAATTAAAAAGTGGCATATTAAACTTCTTAAAACCTTTGTAATCTGCAGTATAAAAGCACATTTTATGTTAGTAGATAATTTAGCATCCATAATCTAATTAAATGAAGTGAGTGACAACTGTATTCTCTACATAAATGATATATCAGTAACAGATAATGTACGTGCTTAAGAGACTGGAACCCCATCAAAAAAGTTGTTACAAACACTTGCCCTTATCATAAATCCAGCTAACATTATGGGCTAAATTCTGCTGCCTTACTGACACCTCACCAACAGGGGACTATCTACCAGAGGAAGAATTATTCACAAGAGTGAAGTTTTGTGAGACTAAACTGCTGGAATATTTTCGCTTAAGTAACACAAACAAACAAATATATTTCTGGTGTTACACAGAAAAATACGCCACCCTATAAACTTCAATTAATGTCATCCTCAACTCCACAGTGAAAGTTATTTAAAAAATGTACACAGAGCAGCTGCAGAAGTACTTCATGCTGGCTGCAGATATTCTCAGAGAAAAAAAAAATGTAGACTGCAAAAACAATTCAAAAAACTGTCTCCTTTCCATCATCTACCATCAACACAGAACATCATCATTCTAAACACTTATCTAGGACTTATCACGATGACAGAAAAAAAAAGCTAAGTAAAAGGCAACCTTTGCTATGTTTAATATCATGGCCACTTTATTACAAGTACGACCACTTTTGGAAAACGGAAAAAGAAAAAAAAAAGAAGGAAAATATTTCATGTTAATTTTGGATGTTTCCATAATGCACGGGAATGCAACAGGTGACAAGTTAACACAGCACTCTGGCCTCAAAGGGCACTCTGGCCTCAAAGGGCACTCTGCAGGTTTGCACTCATAGCAACTGCTTTGTTGGTCTTTGGGAGTCCTTTCCCTCTGTTAAAGCAATCCCTTTGAAAATATTGTCTTTCCCACCCACGCTCTTTCAGTATTGCATGTGCAATGGGAGAGCCAGTCGTGCCGACAGCATATTGGCACCATGTCTGCAGTCACAGCTTATGATTACGGTACCTTGCTGAAGTGTGGGACACCTGTGTACACTGAACTTTTCTAGTGCTCTACTGCTGCTTCTTTTTAGTCATATTACTGATGAGAAAACAGCTTTAAAAAATCAGTGGCTTTAAATTATAACTTTATGCACTGCATATATAAAACCAACACAGGAATACTTTTTCCATGACTAAAAAAAGAAAAAAAAGCGGGGGGGGGGAAATCAATCTTTGATACTTCTACTCCTTTAGCATTTTTTTTTTAAATTATTTAAAGCTTTTCCCCAGCCCCCAGCTGCATCTGGTTGCTTTGTTCAGGCTTTCTTCAGGTTTCCTGCTCAAGAGACTAGTTTTATCTAAAAGGTCAATTCATTCAGCGGGGCACCAAACAGAATTGAATATAATTATCCCAATCTTTACTGTGTAGAATTCATGCTTGAATTCATTCAAAAAATAGCAAGCAGTATAATTAACTCAGAGCCCAACCAAATCTATTGAGAATGCCTCAGGTATCATACAGTCCCACTTACAATAGAACATTTTCATTTAAAGACATTGTACATATTAACCCTAGTCAGCATCCAATTACTCGGAATAAGTGAATTCTCTGTTTCAGGAATGTAATTTGAAAATGTTGTCATGCAATCTGAGGTAAAAGGTCTTTTTTCATTAATCTAGCTCTCATTAAACTGGAAGCCTGTAGGTTATTTCAAATCCATTAGATTTAAATACAGGTGATTACAATTCTATTGCACATAAGACAACAGAAATGTCTTTTAGAAAACATTGTGTAGTTTAGAGGAGTTGATGAGTTTGTGAATTGCCTCATACTTAAAAAAAAAAAATTAGTATCTGACCAGAAAAAGCATGGTTATTGTTAACCTGACAATTACATATAAACTATATGGTAAAATTAAATTCATTTTTATATGCAGATGACTTCAAGATAGCAGGAACACTTCAGATAGTTCAGAGATCAAGATAAGCATCCCAACGTTTTCATGCAAATTCCTCACATCCCTCAAATATACAAAATTGTGATACAAGTATGAGCTTTTTAGGATTTTGCCCATGATCACAACTAGAAACATCATAGCAATTTTTTGTGTAGTAGTCTAGCAACTCAAGCATTTGGTTTAGTTAAACATGAGAAATTTGAACCCTGAAGGATCTTGGATTTGCATGACAGTCCCCTTATAGATAAAAGTCTCATGAGAGACGATCTTTTCAGCTCAAAACATGAAAAATTCCCCCATCATAAAAAATTCCCAACTAAGCAACACCTACAGAACTCCCCAGAACTCACTGCTTTGAGACTGTCCACTTTCTTGATCCACCTTGACTGAAGGACAACAAACCTCTAAGACAATAACCATGTTTTTACAATTACAATTCAAATTACTGTTTGTCTTGTTCTAATAGACTTTGTACATGCATGTAAACTATCATGAGCGCTTTGAGTTTTGGGACATGCTGAACGTATGCGTTGAAGAAAAACATTTGCTAATACTTGCTTTTGTCATCCTCCTTTGAGTAATGCCTTGGGACCATAGAGAAAACTGAGAGCATGTAGCAATGCTGTTGTATTGCTTACATACAAGAAGGCACTGCATAGTGTACCACCTTAGACAGCATACTGCATAATTTCCTCAAAGTCCCAGCCACTCAGCTCTTGACTTACTTTGCTCTATTCTTTTTTGCCTCTGTTTCTCTACTATTAATACAAAAAGATTTTTTTAAAGGAATATTTAGCAAACTGCCTCTCTCTAGAAAGGCCAGGTTGTTCAGATATCCATCAGTCGTTTACATCTCTCCACTTGTGCATTTGAGTGTATGGCCTCCTACGGGTATGGAGTCACAGGTTTCCCAGCAGCACTAGCTCAGAAGCCACTATTACAGAAATTGCGACCCTGTATCTTCCTTCAGGTGTGCAAGCATGTAATTTCCAGTAATGTGCGACATAAAATAAGTCACTGCTGTATTGGAAAGCATACCATATTGGTGGTAAAATACTGCAGTCCATAACTCAGTGAGGCAACAAGTATAGGCCCACATGTATAAAGAGCTACAAAGATTAGAGCTGCCACTTAAAAATTCAGGATGAACTTCCTATTAATTCTTTCAAGTGCCAATGAACAATTCTTAGGAAGGCGGAGGAATAAATACATCTTAATGACTAAACATTGGCCCATTAACAGATATTCTTGAGGCTAGAAATCTTGATTATAGTGTTCATTAAGGTTCTTATCTTAAAATGTAGAAAGTGAAACATTGTTATTTTTCTTTTAAAACCAGATCTGTTTTTCCCCTATTTATTAAAGTTGTCTGACCATTAATCTGGAATATGAACCAGCTGCAGCTTTCATGGAACATTTCAAAAATAAGAATTTTCTGAACCAATGTTCTGGTTACTTGTTTCAACCAGAAAACAAAAACATTTGTCGGAATTCTCCCAACAGTTTGCAGCCTGTACCACTATTTCAAATCTCCTATAGAAAAACAACCCACCTCGTAGAAGATCCTCCTCCTTCGACTCACTCCTCTGCATGTTTGGTTTGTAGGCCTAGTACATGGGCTATCTTGCCTAAAACAATGACATAACTCTTCTCTCCTGAATCCACCCACAACTGTCCTTATAGCCACCTTTTCTTACAATCTATTGCTTAGGACCTAGTTATGTAATAAATCACAATGGCTATCACCTTCTGATGTGGCACTACAACTTTTTTTTGTCATCAGAAGTAAGTCTGAAACCTGGAACCAGAATAAATTACACAGACAACAAGGGAGCAGTGTTTTAGAGAAGTATTTATTACATTTTTATAAATGAAGAAGACAGATGTTTTCCCACTGTGATCCACACAGTCCCTGTAAACATCTTAGTTATGTTTTGTTTCACATGAGCCTGCTCATGAGGAGGATTTATGGGTGCTGGTTACCCCTTTTACTACATGTGATCATAAATCATATGTGCTCATATGCATAAACATACATGCACACATATATTACATGTTGTATATACAACTGACTCAAGGTACCTACGAGTGGTTTGCAACACTGAATATATGTTATCCTACTGTCTATCCATTTACATGCATAAACAATTATACAATTGACACAGGAAAAGCTATTCAAAGTAGATCCTTCTTCCTAATTCTTACAAAGGGTGAAAAAATGGGCAATATTTCAAAAGATGCTCAAGAAACTTATAAAATAATGTATAAGAGATGATTGTCATTAAAAGATATTTTAAATCTCAAATTGAAAAGTACCTACAAAAAAATAATACCGTGAGTCAGAAGTGTGATTCAGCAACAGGGACTTAAAAACATAGAAAAAGAAAAGTAAATCTGGTATAATTAAAACAAACAAAAAACAAAAAAAACCCCAAACAAACAAACAAAAAGGATGTCAATGGACACGGTGGCTAGACAAATAAATCAAGTGAAGTCTTGGCTTAAGTGAACTTAAATGAGGCCAAGATTTTACCCAGAAGATCTGCACTAAAGATGGAAAGAAATTAAGACTACAGCCAGATGGCTATTTCAGGCGAGATGGTATGCTAGAAGTCCCAGCAGAACCAGGGGCAGAGGGAGAGAAAGATCCACCAGCTGCTTTCCAGTCTCACCGATGTTTAAGCCTGTCAAGAACCTATGTTTCTTCTTTAAGAGTTGCTGCTGATTGTGATACTTTAAAACATCAGTATCATCATGTATTCACACTTCATCAAACTGTCCAAGAAACAAAATGTATAATCACGTTACAGAGGTCTGCACCAGAGTTCTCCACAGGTGAAAGCAGTAGGACAGGTAGATGGACAGAATTAACTTGGGTGAGTTGGCTTTCTTCTGCAACAGGGAATCCCTACAAGTCAGAAGCTTGGGAAATATGCAGCCAGTGACAACTTTGAAAGAGTAGGTAGAAAAAAAGCAAGGCTGCAGGAGAACTCTACCCCAAAGTTTGTCTGGGACCTCACCCGAACTAACTACATCATTGATACTCAAATACATTCAGATACGTTCAGATTGATTTTCTTAATTCCTTTCTTTGTATTTTGACATTTTTGTTGCTTGTTCTTTTTTTTCTGGTCTAGTGGTTCAGACATACACCTGAAACTGAAACGCTTTTTCTATCCAAATACAAATGCAGATTTTTTTAATCATAGAATGGTTGGGGTTGGAAGGGACATTTAAAGATCATCTAGTCCAACCCCCCTGACATGAGCAGAGACATCTTTCACTACATCAGGTTGCTCAGAGCCCCATCCAGACACGTTTTAGGTCTAGTCATCACTTTATACTAGGACATAGAAAACATTCCAGCATTGACTGTGCTTATTGTACTGCACGTAAGCATGTGTTAAAAAGTCTTCATCCCTGAACACTAGGAGAAAGAGTTGATTTTATTCTTCAAATCAGAGGTATTTTTTTGAGCTACTACTTGCAATGTACTGACTGGAGGAATCCCCCATGTTGTATTGCTCAAAAGTACTGAACTCTGTAAGGCAACGTTATGAGGAACACTGAATTTTCGTAAGTTAAGACAAGGTAATAAACACGGTTTAGCATTATTTATAATGCTGATCGGTAAACGTCAACACAATTCTCCTCTAACTCCCTGTTACCTCAAAGTCCAATTGATTTAACTTAATAAGGACAGATAGAAGAAAATACCTAGACAATAGCTGCAAAGCCAGGAGAGAAAACTAAGCAGAAAGCAAAACTCTTCATATATAGTTTTACGATATATTCACATAAAATTACTTACGTACTAAGAAAAAAACAATAAGAAAAATTCAAATTCCAGAGTAGTTGTTTCACAATTCTTATGAATAAACTATTTAATAGCATAATTCTGAAAATAGAAGAGAATCAATTTAATACAGCAAAATTATGAGTGTGAATAATGTTTGTCCTGGTTTCGGCTGGGATAGAGTTAATTTTCTTTCTAGTAGCTGGTATCCATGTTTTGGATTTAGTATGAGAATAATGTTGGTAACACACTGATGTTTTAGTTGTTGCCAAGTAGTGTTTACCCTAGCCAAGGACTTTTCAGCTTCCCATGCTCGGCCAGGTGCACAAGAAGCTGAGAGGGAGCATAGCCAGGACAGCTGACCCAACTGGCCAACAGGGTATACCATACCATATGACATCAGGCTCAGTATTTAAAGCTGGGGGAAGAAGAAGGAAGGGGGGGACGTTCGGAGTGATGGCATTTGTCTTCCCAAGTAACCATTACGCGTGATGGAGCCCTGCTTTCCTGGAGATGGCTGAACACCTGCCTGCCGATGGGAAGTAGTGAATGAATTCCCTGGTTTGCTTTGCTTGCGTGTGCAGCTTTTGCTTTACCTATTAAACTATCTTTATCTCAACCCACGAGTTTTCTCACTTTTACCCTTCTGATTCTCTCCCCCTACCGGGGAGGGAGTCAGCGAGTGGCTGGGTGGTGCTTAGTTGCTGGCTGGGGTTAAACCATGACAATGTTGCATGCCTGAATTCAGGCTAAAACATGCTTTCTTACAGGCATGATGTATGATCAGTCTATAGATGTAAGATCAGTCCTATAGAATTCAAGGCAATTACTTGCTGTAACCAGGACAGTCATATTGAATAACACCTTACCATAGTATGTAGGATCCCTTGCACAAATAGAATGGATCACCAGCTGGTATTTTGTCTATTTCAGAAAGCATTCAAACAGCTGGCTCTGCCTACTTCCTTTTTTTTTTTTTTCTTCCCTCTCTGTGGTAGAAATGCAAGCAGCATATGGATCTTTTTGATAAAGTCACTTATCTTTGAGAATGTAGAATTACAAATAACCCTCACTAAATGACACAAGAATAAAAAAAAAGAATTTTAAACATCTACAAAAAACCTTAACTTTTGATTAGTAAGTGGATAATGCAAGACTGTTCAAAATTTTTCTTTAAATCAATCTGAGTACCATCATAAATATAACCAGTAATAGAGATACCTAAAAAAAAAAAAAAGAAGCATATTACCTGTGTGACTCTATACAGGTCAAACATTTACATTTCATTTATGTTTCTGCGGAAAGTTGCCTGAGTTAAGCGTACCATAGGAGGATAGGAAAACCTACTGTAATTGCATCACACAGTATTCAGATCATCCCTTAGCATTCTGTTTGCACGTAGCCTCCATTCTGTCTCCCTCTCAAAAGTACTAGGGAAATAATATTGGGCAATTCACACAGGACTTGACCTGCTTCGATACCATTTTGTATGCCCACTCAAGTTACTTTTTTGTTAATTGCTGCATTTTACAACTGTGCACCTGTGTGAACTAACAGTTTAGTATTCTAGGCAGATACTTGAAGCATAGTGTTTACAGTGTTCCTCCACTGAGCTCAAGGATTTTCTTTAACATGTGCGTTGCCCACTGGAACATACATTCATTTTAAAAGATTCCCATGGTGTATTTCATAATGTCAATAAGTTTTGCACTTTTTTAACTCCTGGCAGGCACCATAGAGGACACAGTGCCAAGAGCCGTGATCATGGCAGTGACGTGAAGAAGGGATGCACATGCATTTGCAATGAGGCCGAGAGATGAGTGATTTCACAGGGTTCTGACACCGTGGTGGAAAACATAGGAAGAAGGGAAGCAGGAGAAAACTGAAGTCAAACATCTACTTCTGAATATTATCTGATACAATTTTATGTATTACAGAGTAAAACACTTAGTCAACTAGCTCTGACCAGTGGGAAAACTTAGCCTTATGGAACTGGGATGACCGAAGTGCAGATCTTCAGGGGGGACAAAAGACTTTCAGAGAAATCTGCACTGAGTTTTTACACATACTGCAAGGCAGCATGGTTCCTGTCAGGGAGGGGGGGCGCATGTAACTGAAATGTTAAAAGAGTTTTGCACTCATGCAAAGAAGGAATTGCTATCTAGTTTCAGAAAGCTGTGCACAAGGTAGCTCTTTGCACAAAGGGAATTCTGAGAATTTATTAAAAAGTATTAAAAGAAAGGAAGTTTGACCTTGAGGAGTCATGGAACAGCAATAAGATATGAATTTAGAAGACTGGAGGTTGGGTAGTAGCATACCTCACATCAAAGCTGTGTGTATTTTTATCAGTTTATGCATCCTAGTACTAGCTAAGCTTTGCACAACACCAGTAAGAGAAAGATACAGTATATTGGAGGCGAAAATAGAAGCAGTGGAGGTTAATACGCTTAATATGAGAAAGCGTGCCTGAAAAATGCCGAGAGTAATCATAGAGAGAGAGTCAAGGATGCATTATTCTTTCTTCTTGCACTTAGGAAGTATTTATGGATATTGACAATGCATACCCCACAGCCCACAAATGTTTCATCTGATTTGCATCAAAACATGTATGATCCAACAACAATCCCAACTTCTTAAAAAAAAAAAAAAAAAAAAACCACAAAAACAAAAAAACCCCACCATGTGAGTCAAGCCTAGCATCACTGGAAGTAGGATATTAGGATATCATGAAATTAAGAAATATTCACAGAAGTGGGCAAGCGGCATGTTGCAAATTAAGCTGACACCTTGTATGAGCTCACTACTACATCATACCAAAAAGAAGCAGTCCTGGTTACTACTGCCATTTAGATAGAGCAATGACATCCAGTCAAGATGATCTTGGAGCAACAGAGACTCAACTTATCAGCCAAATACCACAAAAATCTGTGCAAAGTAGTGTAACATACGGAAAACACACACACTGTGAAGTTACTCCTCTTCTACACATATTACTTAAGTGTAGACAAAAAGGCACTTTTTTCTAGAGATGTACCAATTTCCAGATTAATTCAGAAAGTTTTCCATAATGTTGATTTTATTTTTCACAGGAAAAAAAAAATTCAGATGCATAGCTTGAGACTTTTTAGGCTGAGACAAGTTTCAGAGGATAGGTGATTAATGCCTGTTTTGTTTGCTCAAAGCAAGGCCACAAAATTACTCAGCATTCCTTAAAAAGGTGGTAACAGACTATTTTGGCTTAGTTCTTAGGTGTCTACCTGAAGTCTCTAAGATAGTTTTTACACATGCACACACACGCACAATTCCACTGGAATCTCTTTTATTCAGACAGAATAGCTATGACTGTAATTCACCACAATTTTAGTAGACAACAGGCAACTTAAACATATCTTATGTCTATAAATTACTGTTCAACCTCACAGACGCTACCTACACTGGTGGTAGGTAGCTACTATTTGAATCTCTATACTCAGTGATTACTTTGAAAAGTTAATTAAAAAACATTTATTGCACTTTAACTAAGAGAAAAAACACTATATGGTGAATGTGGCCATTCTGCAAATAAAATGCACAGGAAGAGAAATCTAACTAATAAAATGTGTGATTGACATTATTCTTCTTTTGTGGTTGACAGGAAAAAGAGGCTTTGGTGGTCCAGAGATAATAGCATTTTAATTAAGAATTTGCAAACCTTTGTGAAAAAAGGGAGACTGTAAGCATGAGCTGCTCTGTATAGTATATTTTAGAGCAATTCTTCCCCACAAAAAGAACAATTCCTTTTTAGGAAAGAGGATCATTTGTCTAATTTTTCAGGTGTGGGTGAGTTCAAAAGAAAGCAAAGAAAAGTTTTGTTTTCTTTTATATTTCAAAAAAACCTCTAGAGATCAAAATATACGAACTCAAACATATCTAACCCAGACAGTGAAAGCCTGAGGTCTGATTACAGTGTATTACCCTCACACAGGTTTATGTTAACTGAAGAAGACAAACAAGGAAGAAGAGTTCTTTCCACTGATGTCTGGCGTTTTGGAATGAAGGGGCTTTTCTTTAACAAAGTAACAGGAGATATCATCTTTCCCTGAGAAGGAATCATTCACTATAAGCACAATGTGTTATTATTGGGATTTTTAATTGAAATGTAAATTCTGGGAACACTCTGAACCTAATTTACTCCCAGAAAAAGAGGGGAAAATTCTCATTTTCAGAGCGCTATATAGACACTTCACTATTATTAATGAGTCTTGCTCAATGGTCTGGGCCTCTACCGTTCTGCAAAGCTGGCAGTATTTTACAACATTCAGCTACGGCATATTTACACAGCAGTGTTGATTGTTACATCAAGTAGCTCCCTCTGATTTGTTTCTTTGATAAAACATTTTTAAGAAATAGTTTTAAAATAGTTATAAAATGACAAGCCTTTGTGGACAGGATGCCAAATGCACAGACAGCAGCAGCAAACTGCAGCAAAGCCTACCTCACCCAGAGTAGGATTGCACCTGGGAACCTCCACGCTCTTAAGAGCTTAAATCAAATCAGAGCTGTTGGGTTGGTTTTGTTTTTTCCTTTTTAAACAAGTTAATTGTAGGCTTGAGATCTTAAAGTCTAAATAAAAAAAAAAGGAACCAAAATATTTCCATGACATGTCCACAGTTGAAAGAGAAGTTTGATTCATAATGTTCTGGATTATGCTTATTTAAGATTTAGTCTCAGGAGAGCCTTCTTTTTAAGCATTTTCATGCACCAGAGTCCTAACACAAGGCCTGCATGTATTATTTGCTTTTAGATGATATGTAGCCAAAACTGAAGTGTTTTTTCCAGTAAAGTTGGCATTCCTATAGATTTCTTCCAGAAAAAATGATCAAGGGTTTGCTATAAGAATGAATATGACAGAAACAAAGAAATGAATGGCAATCTAGGAGGAATAAAGCTTTAAAAACAGCAAATACCTGTGTAAACTTGATCCTATCAGAGATGTGAACACCAATTATATTTTTTGCAAACTACAACGTGATTGAATTAAAGTATGTCTGGCTCTTTAAACGTGCAACACTGAAAAACCTTATTTGCTTTATGTTTCCCATCTAACATTTTTCTTAGGAGTAACTTACTTAGGAGTAAAATTCCCTTTTCTCTCCTTGGCTTTACATATACAACACTCTGGGCATGAGAGTTTCAACCAACTATTTTGAAAATAATTTTGACCCTCTATTTTAAATTTTCAAGGTTCAAATGTGTACATCTTGGAACTAAAGTTCTTTATAATACTTGTGCAATTTTGTAACAGGCTTTAAAAAGCAAAACTGCTTTCTACAGGTTATTCACTGTCATGCTCAATCTTAATTATCTTTAAAGTCTAATTGTACTTAAATTACAAAAAAAATAGTAAAATTATTTTCCCCTATGTCTGATAAAAGGAAACACAATTCCCCACGTAATAAAATAAGTTATATGAGTAAAATTCAATGAAGTTAAACAAGCAAAACGTAGCTCTTCTTTGAGCAAGAAGAAACAGGGACTAAAAGCATGCCATCTGAAGCCACTACAGTAGCATGTCATGGCAAACTCAGTCCCAGGCTCCGGTAAAACAAATAAGCACCTGCTTGATTTTTATCATGTGAATACTCTTTTGAATTCGAAATTACAACGCATTCACTTAAATAAGTAATTTTCTATATCTGGGGCAGAGTATTCAGCATTTTGCAAGATAGTCCTTAACCGTATTTGCTAAGGTGATCAGCATGGAATAAATATGCACTCAAAATAAGTAAACAAAGCTTACTATGGTCTTTTTACTGACTTAATTGGTCATTGAATCAGACTAATATGGTAGGAACCTGTATTACTGAAAAATTAAACACGAGCCTAAAACTGCCAATAACCACCACATCAAAGATAGGCACCTTGACAAAGTCATTGTCTTGTTCTCAACATCCATGTATTATATGAAATTCAACTTTCTAGCTAATGTAAACTATAGAGAAAAAGCCTGAAATATCTTCACTACTCACTCTTCTCTGCCTATTAGAATCATAGAATCATAGA
>NW_009191863.1:0-1933 GCF_000690835.1 Fulmarus glacialis
AATAATAATAATAATAATGGCCCACAAGAACACCATGCAGTGAGATCAGGCAATACTGATGGGGCTTTGTTTTGAAGGAGGAAGTGAGAGGGGAAGACAGAGGGCAAGAAAGTGTAAGGGAAGATAACAAATGAATGATCAGCGCAAACCATAGTGATGGATCATTCTCATTACATGTGGGAACCCAGGTCAGGGCATGTTCAAACTGCAAGGAGAGAAAGGAAATCAGCAGCAAGCCCTGAAAACTACTGATGATGCAAAAATAAGCAATGATTTTAAAGAATCATTCCATCAAACAAAATGCATCTGCTGTTGCAGGTATCAGGCATTTCCTTCTATGGGAAATACTGCTAAAGAAAAATATCTGTTGATGAATAGGACTGTACTACTGCAGTCCTCCAAGGAAGCTGGACAGAAATTATTGAAGAAGAATAGTGGAAATGTTGAACCACTACAAGACTGTCAATGTACAGCCCTTACAGAAACTGTTTTAAGCTGATAATCATTCCAGTCTGTTTCATCAAGAACACAAATGAAATACATCTTGTGGTTTCTCCCCCAAAAGGCAAGGCTTAAGGAAGAAAAATAAGAAAAGAGAGGGAACTCAACTATCTCAGGAAAAGAGGATTTTCCTTTGTTGTACAGATAATAAATCAGAACGCTCCAGGAAATCATTAAAGATATTAGCATCTATTTAAATTTAAATCAACCCTCAAATTTACTTTTATGCCTGGATCCTTCAGAGTCTCTTCCATGTGTACGATCCCCATGAGCCCACTGCTTCCAGTGGGCCGGAGGTACAAGCGTGCACCCACAGCAAGCTGCAGCACCAGTGCCACAGATCCCATTTTACAGCTCTAAGGGGATTATCCAGGAAAGCAGACATGAACATATGTCAGCTCTGGTTTTAACTACACATGCTAAAGAAGACGACACTTCTAATATCTTCCTTAACATAATGTTTTACACAGAGAAAGCATTCATACAGAAAAAAATCTGAAAGCAGATTTAGACAACAATATTAGCATTACACTACCAGGAATGGTTTAATTATTCCTCATCTGGAAATTTTAACACTGTTAGATATCATTATGCAGTACACACACATGCGAGCCTGGAGGATTTCAGCCTGCCTCCCTGCTTAGACACCTGCAATGCTGCAAACTCCACGTCTGAAGGAGTGCGGTGGTAAAACTCCCAGGGAGCCGGAAGGTTCACCCTCCTCCCAGAAAAAACGCAGTAGATGCAGAGACCTCCTGCAGCCAGAGAGGGCTGCTGTCCCCAAAGATCCCTAATGCCTCGTCGTTTGTGACTCTGCTTTTGAAAACATGCTGCTGAACTGTGACTTAGGCATGGGAATGCTGATGCAGTAAAATTTTAGAAAAGGACTAGAGGCATTGGGGGTAATATAACCCCCATTTTTAAAAAGTGAAAAAAGGAAGACCCAGGGAACCACAGGCCAGTCAGTCTCACCTCTGTGCCTGGGAAGATCATGGAACAAATCCTCCTGGAAGCTATGCTAAGGCTCATGGAGGACAGGGAGGTGATTCGAGACAGCCAGCATGGCTTCACCAAGGGCAAGTCCTGCCTGACCAACCTAGTGGCCTTCTATGGTGGAGTGACTACATCCGTGGACATGGGAAGGGCTACCGATGTCATCTATCTGGACCTCTGTAAGGCCTCTGACATGGTCCCCCACAACATCCTTCTCTCTAAACTGGAGAGATATGGATTGGATGGGTGGAGTGTCCGGTGGGTGAGGAATTGGTTGGATGGTCTCATCCAGACGGTAGGGGTCAACGGCTCAATGGCCAGATGGACTCAATGTCCAGATGGAGACCAGTAACGAGTGGTGTCCTGCAAGGGTCCGTATTGGGACTGGTACTGTTTAATATCTTCACCAGTGACATAGACAGGGGGATCAAGTGCACCC
>NW_009191864.1:0-26395 GCF_000690835.1 Fulmarus glacialis
GCTGCGGGGGCTGCACGTCCCACCGGGGCACAACGCCTGCTTTACACTTAAACTTTTAGCAATCCAGCGCCTCCTGGGCTCAGGCTTTCTCACCCTTTTTTTTTCTTTTCTTTCTTTTTCTCTTTTCTTTTTTTCTCTGGTGTGCTTGGAAACGTACATCCGTGATTGAACAGCCCTGACATGCCCTGCAGGATCCTTCAGTGCTCGGGGGGCGGGGGGCAAGAGGTGCACTGGGAGCACACATTTATCCAGGTCCCGCAGCTCCTGCCGGCTTTTGTTGTCTGCAACCGCAGGGGAGTTTTGCACACAAAGGGAGGTGCAAGCTTGCTTTTTGCTAGGTCAGGGTAATTCCATGCTCAGTGAAATGTCTGTGCTCCAGCCATCAAGTAAATCTCCCAAAGATGCCATGACAAACCCAGTAAGGAGGAGGCAAGGGTTTAAGTCTGCAGGCATGTTTGTGTACACCTGCACATGCTGCGACCTGCCTAAGCTCCCTGCAAACTCTCAGTGCTCCCGTCTCAGAAGTCTCTTCCTGGCTGGTTTCCTCTGTGGCGGAAAGGCAAACTGTTTCCCTGTGCCCCTGTCCTTCCTGGGCCATGCTCAGCATCACGCAGGGATAGGCACTGCATTGTTCTGCCTGGGACATTGAGCTTATGGGCAGAGTGAAAAACCTCAGCACCCCATTGATAATCCTTGAGCAAGAGGGACTGGCACACCTGAGAGGATGCAGGTCAAGGAAGGACAGCAAGAGGAGGCTGGAGAGGTTCCATCGTGGCCCAGAGGGGTGAGGAAACTCTAGGAAGAGAAGCACTGAAGCCAGTGCTGCACAGCAGTGTGGGAAAGCCAGAGCCCTGCAGGGACAACCCTTTCCCTCCCTATTTCAGTAATGGGCAAGGTGCCCTGATCTTGGGTTGCACTAAGCACCCACAGGTCCCCTGAGATCAAAAGGCAGTGACAGTGCTTGAGATTTTGTAAAATCAGTCCCAGATCCACTCTTTAGTTAGGCTCTCTCAAGAAGTGAGGTAGGGAGAGGATTGTCTTGAATTAATTGAAGTGTAGTAGTCAAAGTTTGCCTACATTCACCGAACTGACAGGAAGATAAAATGTCAATAAGCCTTTCTGTTTTCCCAAAAGGGCTTGGGATAGGGTTTGGGCTGTTTCCATGTTTTTATTTTGTGGTGCCTCCTTGTGCTCAATAGAGCCTGGTAATTGGTTGGAGCCTCTAGGCTTTACTGCATTAAAAATAGTAATACAGAGCTATGTACATTCTTCTGGTGTCTTTGATGGGCAGAGACTTTATAATCCTGTTTCTAATACAGCTTGCTATTGCTTCCACTTCTGCTCGACAATTCTGGCTGAATTTAGTTGTGCTTAAGTTGGCAGCTGCCCTCAAACCTCCGTAGCTCAACATTCTTCCCAAATAGGGCTATGTATCTGAGACTGATTTACATTTAAAGCACCAATAATAACAAGAGCAAAACCTAGTCCCTTCATTCAGCTTTGGAACAGCTTTCCTCTTGTGGAAAGACTCTTCTTACAAAATTATAGAGCCTCCAAGGGTAATGTTCTAGCCCTAGCCACTGCCATCAGCCATGTCGTGTAATGCAGACAAGTACTATGTGAATGGGCGATGAGTTCTGGCCACCCTACTAATGTCACTGTTTACCCTCATTATAAAGTGTTTGTGTTGTGTGCACAGCTTTTGCTGTTGCCCTTCTCCATTAATTCTGCGTTATTATTCATCAGTAATCATCATTCATTGCTTCCCTCTTTGTCTTGGCAAGAAGATGCTTTTCTCCTCCCTTGTTTGTTTTCTTCTGTTGTGCTCACTTGTTTCTTAGTTATGCAGTACTGCTGCCAGTGGTCAGGAAAACATTCTCCCGGGGCATGCCAGGTCTAGCTGTGGTGACTTCACTTGACTTCCCACAAGGATTACCTGTTTCTCCTGGGCAGGTTCAGTAAGCATTCCCCATGCTTCTCTCTGGGGCTTCAATCTTGGATTAGGAATAGCTGCAGCAAGAAAGTAAAGCCAGCTTCCTAATACTGCTCCATGTCATGGACCTGGTGCTGTGCGTCACTTCTGGTGGGGCATGCGGAAGACACTGGAGCTGCTGCTTTCTTTAGGCTGTGCGTGTTGGTTCCCAGGATTTGCGTCAGAGCAAGAGGTACTCAGACTTTCAAAAGTTATTCTTCCTCTGCCCAGCCAGGCTGCACACAGCTCGGTGCCATGGCTGGGCTCCCACAGGACAAGGCTCGATGAAAGCAGGAACCAGGTTCTACCTAGATCATCAATAAGTACTGGAGTCTTGGAGTGCCAGTCAGAAACATACTGTGGATCATATGTATTATTACATGAACAATCATATCTCACTGCTGTGCTGTAACCCTGAAGCTTGCATTTCATTGTTTACCTTCCCCTCTCCTAACTGGATTTGAAAAGTTGCTTATGGGAAGAGATCCTATTTCCTGAAGCTTTTGGCTTCTGTGCAGAGGCAGGCATAAAATTAATTTCTTTTTGCTAGCGTAAGACTGTTAATATTTTTTATATCCAGATTTTGATGTACTAAAATACCCAAATGTAGAAACTGCAATGAAAACTGAGCCTATTACTGGTTTATTGCATCACAAACTGTCCATGTATGGCATAAATGTCATCAATGACTTATAAATAAATTAGAGAGGTAAGACAGACACATAGAAACAAACCTAAGTACCAGAAAGGAAGAGTCCTCGTCCTACAGTCGGATCTGTTCTGGCCACAGATAATATTGTGTGGGTTTTGGCTTTCGGATCTTTTAGGTATATTTGAACGCAGGGCTCAATGTGCAATATAAATTTCACCTCTGCCCTTGACTCAGGTGGCAAGTTGTGTGTAATGCCATCTGTAGCCTCCTGCATTGTGATGAGATTCATCCTCATATTTTAAATAATGAAATTCCGAGTCCTTCTGTTAGCAAAGATAACCTTCACTATGTAAATCAACGCAGTGGTATTTTGTTGAGTTTGCCAACAGACAAATAACGCTAATATATGTGTGAAGTTTCTCAATGTTAACTTTGAAATACAGCTGAGGCCATTTAAATGCCAACACTTTTAAGTCACTAGTCAAAATAAAAACACCCAGCTTGAGTTACTGGAAATTAATTATAAGGAACAGCTGGGCCTGGTTTTGATTTTGACTCTAAGGACCCAGAAAAAGAAATAAGCGCATGGGCTCAATAGGCACATATACACACCGAGTTTCTCGACCCAAGGGAATAAAGCCAGATCGAGTTATCTCCTTATTCTTCATACTGGTCAGACACACTTGCTGAAAATTGCACTCAAATACCCTCTGAAGAGTATTCAATTACTCTTCAAGTAGGCAACTGAGGTCAAGCAAAAAGAAACTCCAGTCCTCCTTTACACTGTCTCTACCATTTCATCTCCAGACACTGCACCCATCCTGACACATTTCAGTTCATGGAGGCAGCAGTTGAGGTTGGTGACAGTTCCTCATTCATCTGCAAGGGGTTTGCTCTTTAATGATGTTCCTGGAAATGCTCCACAAGAAACTGCTTCAGTCCTGCCCCATCTTCTCTCCTTCCATGGTGCCCATTATTCTCCTGCTTCATTACAAAGCAGAAGAAACGACCGCTTTTGCGAAAAGGGCTGTTGCCTCCTTCTTATTGTGGTTTCCATCTGAGGCTGCTGGAGACTCCAATTCACACTAAAATCAGTGCAAATGCCTGTTTTGCTGCAGAGGGTCTGGCTGAACCATCATCCCCAAAGTTCAGGCTGTCTCCAGTTGTACACCTGAAGGGGTCTGAACCCACCAGGGTCTGTCTGCAATGAAATACATGCAGATCCATTGGGGACTGAACCATAGGAAATAGCCATGACATACGACATAAAGGTGCAGCTGTCTACCATGACTGAAAGTCGATGCCATAACCTTTAACTCCTGCCTGTCACATAAGGAAAAAAAAAAAAAAAGAGAAGAGTACCTGTTCAGCATGAAGGCAAAGGATCCTGCATTTAGACTCTGTAGGGATTCAAATGAAAAAAGTCTCATGTTCTGTGCTCAGACCTGGCAGAAGATAAATCCTCCACTTTCAGATATGGACCTATTTCAGGTTTAAAGCTTTGGCCCACTTCAGTATGTTCAGATCTTTCTTTCTGCTTTAGAGGTTGAAATCTGTAAGGGTTTCCTTTCAGGATCCAGAGTTGATTTCAAATGGGTCCCAAATATCAAGTTTTCAGAAATGAAACATTGAATTCTGTGTTTAAAAAAAAAAGTCCACACACATTTTAAAGGAACAAGCTACTAATGCAGAAAGCTTGGTGGAAACTTGTGCAATGCAGTGAATCACAGCAAAGAAGTAAAATTGCTGAAAATTAAGAATCAAATGTTTTCCTTGTGAAATCAGCACGTCAACATTGATTTAAGGGGAGATACAAAGATTTCTTCCTACTAAGGAGCTGGTTCTACTGCATGGCTAATTAATATTTATCTAGGAAAGAAGGTAACATATGCTAAGCCCACTGCCACTATTTATAAGCATGCTCTAGTCGTCTTTGTTCCCGGAGGTAATCAGAAGCTAGGAGCTTTTGCTGGCATGCAGACTTGCCAGCAAAAAAATTTAACAAAACACATTATCCATTCATTTGAGTCCTTTTAGGATGTCAGTGTTTACTAGTTGACAGTTTCTTCTGCAGTATGAAAATTGCAAAATTTAGTTGTCTATTCTGCTTAGCAAAGAGGCTTAGGGAGAGACACAACATGCTGAAATTCAGGAAAGGAAGAAATGTTGAAGGCCACAAAGATCTTGTAGGCCTACTTTTGTCAGCAGAGTAGGGCAGCAAGACAAAAGCAGTAGCGAATGGCTATGGCATTGTCCAAATGCTGGAGCTTTGCAAGGTCAGGAGGCCCTTTGAGGGATTCGGGATACGTGCAGTTACTCTCAGCAGCACTTTGCAAGGTAGAACACAGCTGAAGATCTCGTTCTGGTGACAAGTGAGAGTTTCTGTAAACCAGTTAAATCCAACATAATCTAGTCTTGGAGTAAGGCTGTTACGAAACTGTTGGTCTAGATGCTGCAAAGTGTGAAAGCCACTCTACCAAAGAATAATCCAGCCAGCAAAGGCCATCAGTATTACCACTGCTCTATTTGTAGCTCTTTCTTTGAGGAAGAAAACAAAGACTCTGAGAAGCAAAAGGCAGAAGGGGTAGATAAAATCGTGTCACTTCAAGCTTCTGCCAAATACGAGCCAGTGGTACGTCCCACTGGCTGGAAGCAGAACTGCATCTCATCTGACTTTGAGAAAAGTAGCCAAGTGAAACTACAGATTCAGATCAGCAGCCCGGATCAGCATCGACCCAATGATTTAAGGAAGCTGTAGCCAATGCCATCAAAAGATGTGGCCTGTTATTATTTTCCAATCTTTTCATTATCCAAAGATTGTTTAACTGACAGGTCTCTTAGAAGCCTGTAAAACTGTGTTTCTTCATGTCTAGTGTATATGTGTGTTTATTGGGGAAGGGAATACTTAACTGAAACATAGATGTGATCTCTATTTAGAAAGAGATTATGTTTTATTTTTCATTACAGGAAGAAGTCAGTCTTAAAGGATTCAGGTCTCAGGTAGACCATGTCCAGATAGAGGTTTTGAGCTGATCTTAAAAATACCTTGCTTCTGGGTGTAACCTTTAAAATGTTAATGGCTTTTTAAAAATTGAGACATGGTCTTACCCTCATTTGCAAGATTATGTCTGTGTTTGTGGAAGCAGAAACAGACAATTTTATTTTGTAGCTTTTATATTTCGGTTGAGAATTTTATGGGTTTCCCTTTCCTCCCTTGGGAACATCTTGTTACACCCGTTCTCCGATGCTGCCTCTACACTCCAGGAAGTCTGCAAAGGCACATTGAATGTACAGTTCACCTCTTTAAGAGCAAGGCAAGGCTTCCAAACCCAAGCAGTCTTCTTACCAAGTACAAGGAAAATATGCATTTATTATTTAAAACAAAACCAAAAACAACCAAAAAAAAAAACCAACCAAAAAACAACCTGCAGCTCTCTTTGGGTTTCCTGTGGCTTTCTCATCACTCTTGAACATTCTTTGGACCTGGCCCAGGTCTGTCCCCACATCCCCTTAGTTCATGACTTTTCATCCTAGTCGTGAACTTTCTCCCCCTCACTTCCAAGCTGCCTTCTCCACCTCTTGCTCCTGCAGCTGGGCACACCTCTGCACGGGAGCCCGACCTTCTGTTCCCCCACCCTGGGAAGGAGCAGGGAGAACATCCTTGCATATCCCTCCAAGACTCACAGCCTCTCTCATGCTTAAAACAGAGCACTAAATCACGGGGAATTTCTACACTCCCAAACCCTAAGTCCCATGTAAGATGATGGAAGAACCTCAGGTGAAGTTATCTCACTGCCCAAGCTGCCTCTGCTTAAAAGTGGAGCTAGGGAGGTTTAGTAGCTGAAACTACTGGCCTGGTTTCTATCATGTTTCGGTTACTTTTTTCTAGCCTTGGAAGCTGCACTATACGTACCCAAATGCTACATCTCCACACATTTTCATAGCCTGCTGTTGTGGCCATGTCCCCCTTCTCTCTTCATCCCTTCTTTGTGCATCCCTTCCCTTATCTCACGCCTCCAGTAATACCTCACTAAGAAGCAAATTTTCTTTACATTACTTTCAAAGCCTCTGGTAGTTTACCCATTTCTCATCACATATTCAGGTCAATTACTGCCTCCCACTAGCCTCTGATGCTGGCCGCTCCCAGAGTCTTATTTGATTTCAATCAGACATCTTCATGCCTTCCCAGGCTTGAGAGAAGCTTCCTGTAACAGGCACAGGTATCCTCACTATCTTACCTAAAAATCCTCCTTTGCTGTGATGCCTACAAAACACACTTGACAAGAGTCAGGCTGTTGATTAAGCTGTGACTGCTACCCATTATTCTTCCTGGTAGTATTTTGTTCGCCAGTGTTCTCCTACCTGTGTGCCTCTGCTGGTGCTCATCTTAGGCTGCAATTCTTTAGAACAGAGACTACGTATGTGCTCTGAGTGCTTGCAGAGCGTTGAAAATAGCTTTGAGGGTCCTGATCCTGGGCTTTGAGTGGCTTACTGTAAATTGCTTTTATATCAATAGTAACTGTTAAGAATTTCATTTTTGTTGTTTTTCTTCTGTATGGTTCAGAAATCACTGTCAGTGATCCAGGAACGATACAAGGCATACCCTTAGCAACAAATGACGGATATGACTGATCCACATAAACTGACATGATCAGTGCGGCAGAGAGTTCAAAATAAGATCAACCAGAACCTACAAAATGTAAAAATTCCTCATTTTCTGTTTGAGGAAAACTGGAATGTTTTGCTATTTGGAAAAGATAAGAACTGTCCCTTATTTCCCTTACGCAACTAGCCAGAAATAAAAGAAAGTAAAAGAGCAGACTATTAAAAGGTAATGTGCACCCAGTTGTTCACTTCTATTGCAGCTCAGAATTTTAAGCTGTAGACATAAAAGGGGAAAAAAAACCCCAAACCTGCTGGAAAAGATGTTCCCAAAGACTGGGGGTTTGGGAAGCAGAGAGCATGATTACCCTTTCCCTTCCGCATCTGCTACTTATCTGTCCCAAGAGATCAAGTTCGCCAAAGTCTCCCCAGGTAAGAACTTTCCACTTAAAGTTTGATGATAAGAACTGGGGGGTTCATCCTAAGTGATCCTGCCTAACTCTGCCCTAAAGTGGATACACTTAAAATAAAACTTTAGGCACCTGGGCATGGCAGACAAGATCTCTAACCTCAGTGACCTTCCAGGCCTCTTCCTCTCTCCTCTGGCTGTCCTGCAAATATTGGCATTTATTCTAGGAATACGTTCCTTGCCTCAGCGAGGCAGACTTTCTTACTGGCTGAGTACTATATGTAACAGTAGATGTTAATTTACTCTTGTCTTCCACTGTACTGGCCTATCAATGGCCTTTGGACCGGTGACAAATCCAGTAATGCAGGTTGCTTTTCTACTTGATTCAATATGAATTGAATGGGTAAGAATTGAATGAATTGGGTAAGATCTCATCAGTGCTCATTTCCTACGTCAGGGACAGTTTGTCAGTTCTTGCAAAAAGAGTTTTTAGTTTCATGTTCTCAAAGAGACCTGTAAGATTTTAGTAGTTCCCTTTTCAAAAACCAGCGTTTTGGTAGCATTGTTCAGTCTTTGCCATTTTGATTGCCGTTAAGTACACAAAGTCCTCTGAGACATCGTCCTCTGAGGAGCAGTGAAACGTGGGTCTGTCAGATGTTGACAGCCTAATATTATCTGGCTGAAACAGCATGAGGAGAGATATACCTGGGAGCTGAGTATCGTGTGTGCTCCCTTTCTTGGATTTGTTACATGAAAATCATTAAAGCATGTTTAGGTATCCTCCTTTCCTTCATGGAGGGAGTCCTTTAAGCTTGTTTTGGAGATTTTAAGCATACTTTAAAATCACCTGCTGTCTTCTTGGTACTTCACTCCTTTTTCTGGACCCAATTCTGCTTTCATTTACAAGGGTCAGACTGCTGTTTTTCAACCCCTTTGACTTTCATTGACGTATCAGCAGTTTCCATTGAATTACCTGTCAGATTTACCAAAGACACAAAACCAGAGAAATGAAGAAACTAATTACTTGAATGTCTAATCATAATCATGCTTAATGTGACCTTGAAAATGGAGGACTGGATGAAATGGTTCTAGGGCTCTTTTGGTGAAGCTTCTACATTTTGATGTATTTGACGCTTAAAGGGTAATTTAAAGCACACTTGGTGGGCACAGCCAAATGCAAGGAAAGCAATAAAGGAATTTGAGAATATTTATTCAACTTTTTTAGATAATTCAAGTCTTTGCATCTTGACAATAATAGATTACACAAGCAGTAGCCTCACTAAATTATACAATATTCAGGTGGAGGTGATTTGCAAATGGATGTATCTCTGTAGGAAAAGTTTGTGTGGGTTACTCTGAAAGCCAGGAATGTGAAAGTATAGAAAATAAACAGCAAATGATCTCAGGGACCAAAAACCAATTTTGACAAAATAAGGACCAAACCTCACTATCATTTAAGTAATATAACTATGTACATTTGCAGTTAAATTCTACCTGCACTACTTACATAGTGGATAGCATTTTTTGAATATTTGAAACTTGTTAAAGAATTTGAGCAAGCAGAAAAAAGTTTTATAATGGCAATGTTTTGACAGACAATTTTTTTAGGCTGGAGTCAAACTGAACTTGCACGACGTGGGATGAGGTTTTTAGGAACTGATGTAACTGTGGGAAAAAAAAGGACTAATACTGGAGGTCATACATAACTAGGCTACTGGAAATTATGTTTAAAGAGGTTTGGATAAAGACAAAGTCCTCGACCAACTCATCTAACATTTATCCATAACCGTAATTCATACATAGGAGAAAGAAAATGGTCAGGTACTCCAATGGTACTCCTATGATACCAGCCTTCCCTATTTATCCACAATCAAAGATGAGAGAGTAGAGGGGCTGCTGGGGACATAAGTAAGTTCTTTCACTCTGATAATACGAAGATCACTATGGTTAAATGTGTCATAACTATATAGCAGAAATCAAAAGCGTAAGTAAACATGATTCTTCAAGGAGGGAATCGTCTCTTGATTATAAAATATTCAGAGATAGATGCAGACAATATTAACAAAGTAAGCATTAAATGTGATTTGTTGAGAAGTGAACAATCATGGTGGCAAAGAGTCCTGGGAAAAGCAATATAATGCTAACGTAGTGGGATGATATAACAGAATGGCAGACTGAGTGTATCTACAACCTGTCCTAAGAAATAGGAGCTATCTATATACAGAAACAATATAAAAGTTGGGGAAATATATCTACCCATTTGACGCTTCTTTGCAACTTCTTGCAATGGTTAAGTAATAGATTTTTTGAAGACCTAAGGAGTGTTAGGGATTGCTACCATAACCACAGGCCACACAATTTCACCAACCCTACTCTGACTCAAGAGTTTGTGACCAGAGTGAGAATCAGGCCATGGAGGAGGGAGACAGGCAATATATTTTATCAGCCCAGCTGAGATAGCTGGAAGAAAACCAGACAAATCCTCAGGGACACAAGAGAGAGGTGCTGACCCATCCCAACTCATTCTCCCACATCCCTTTTTAATCTACTCTACTGGTAAATTGCTTCCTCTGATAAAAATTTCCATTTTCTTTTTAACATGAACTTGGATGACTGCAGTGTTCAGCAGTTGGTCCTTGCATGTTTTTGTCTGTTCAATTAAAGAGTACCTGGCATCAAATGAATTCTGCCAATATAGTTCTCTGTAGCCTGCAATCAAATAGACGGCAATCAAGCTTCCTTCTTAACCTCCTTCCACAGGTAGAACAGACTTGCTGTCTTCAACTCTTTACATCCCCGTTCCTCCTTTTTGTGATATTTGACTTCATGGTCTCATTAGTTCTTCCTACACTATTCTCCTAAAGTTGTTTGCCTTGCATTACTTGAAGTTAGTGTAAGAAGACTAAAAGATACAGATATAGATAGATATCAGATATATATATGATATACACATATACCCTGATATGAAGATTTTATATATATTGATACATATATAATAGAATTATATATATGTTATAATATACATACATGTATATGTATATATGTATATGTGTGATATATACAAATATATGGGAAAGGCAATCACAAAAAGGAAGGGAAGAATCTATTGTTCATGATTATGGTGGTTAGTGTAAGAAGTAATGGGGAATTGTAGTCAGGAAGTTTCTTACAACACATTTGGAAATCTGTTTAGTTTACCTTGAGAATAGTGAAGCTCTCAAGTTTTCTTGCTTCTAGGAGAAACACAAAACAGAACCAGCATAAAATCAGAGCTGCACATTTTATTTTAAAATATACGTATGTAACATAGCTGTTCACTAGTAAATTGCAGATGTACTCTACCGTTTAATAAACTAATCAGTGGAAGCAAGGTAGGGGGCAATTTGAAAGAGGAGCTGCCTCTACCTCTGCTGCGTTGGCGAGGCAAAGCCACAGGCTGACCTGATCCAGTGCTGGCACAGGTCTGCTCCCCAGGGGAGGTCAGGCTGGAGGACTTCCAGAGGATCCTTCTCCAGCCAGCATTTCTATGTTTCTTTGCATTAATGCAGCAGGACTTCTGGGCATAGCCATGAGGGATTAATAAATAGTAATGACTGAATTTTGGACAGGTAGCTTTAGCTATCAAGGCAATGAAGATTTTTTTGGCCTTGATACAGGCTTGCCACTTGAAGTATTGTATATGGGTGGGAGTGGGAAGAATCACCATTTGGGTTAAAATCCCAGCAGGATTTGGATCCTGCCTTGTCATGCCACTGTCCAGCACCATGTGTTAACAAAATAAGGGTGACCTGATTCTGGCAGTGTGCTGTTTGGCTTTCAGAATGAATTGCTGTAAAATCACAGGAATTAGAGAAAATAGGGACAGGACTAATGAAGTTAGAGAGATGAGGGGTTGCCAGGAATGTGGAAGAGAGCAGCGGAGAGCAGGAAACAGCAGCGTTTGACTGGTCCAAGTGCAGTTAACGGGGGGATACAATGTGCTAGAAAGCAAAATTGATGGACTAACGCAAAGTTTTGCCTTAGCGCGTGTGAAAGCAAAGTGTCACAATTTTGTTACTATTATTGTTGTTCCTATTAGTTATCCAGTACAACTCGGTAAAGATTGCTTTTGTGCTGGGCAAACCCTGTGGATCCTATGGTCTTCATAAGAATTTTCATTTAGCAGGAACACTCAGTGGCTTCTTTTCTAACCTTTGTTTCATGCTAATAGAGTATTTGTATGACAGGACAGCTCTTACTAATCTAAGGACTTAATAAGAGGTTCAGTTGCAGAGGCGTTTTTCTGAAAAGCAGAGGGATATATATTCGCTCCTCAAATAGCCATGAGGAATGCTAAATGAAGAGGTTTGTAGTTTGGGATTAATATTGGGTTTAAAGGACACCCAACCACTTCAGTAGAAGTGGGTTTGTAACAATCAGAGCGATGAAGTAAAGAGCAGGGAATTACTTCATTTGTTGCAGGCAAGTGAGAAATTCGAGTCTTCGGTAAGCTTGGAAATTAGCCTGTAGCAACACATTTGAGTTCAGCTTCTCCCTGATGGGTGACGTGACTGGTGCAAAATGTGTTTTTGTGGCATGGGAGTCTCAGTGAAATCCCAAACCTGTTCACCCTGTCTGGTCCCTCATTAGTGAGAATAAAAGACTCACAATCTCTGTCTGATAAGAGGAATTTGGGGGTCAACATTCAGCCATCGATACATGCAGAGAGCCTGATCTGTGCTGATGAGTGCTGTTAAAAGCATTACAGCCTGTGCCAGGGCAGGATAGAGGATTTGTGCCGCACGTGTCTCTCTGCTGCAGCAAAAAACAGGGAGGCTGCCTTAGCCTAGTTGTCTCTGCAACCAAATATTTGCAGCATATGTTAGATTTTCCCTATAAAGATGTCTCTTTTGCCAGAATGGTAGAAAGGATCTTAATGTAAATGAGATTCAAACCCATATTGCACACTACAGTAATGCTAATTTATTACAAAAGGAAGCGCTGCTGTTCAACACTGTGTTAATGAAATGGTGAGATATATCCATCTTGAAAGCTCTGTGGGGAAAGGATGCTGAGGCAATTGATTAGGAAGCAAGGAAAATTGAAAAGATACATTTTTTATAAACCAGTGTTAAATACGGGCAGTAAGCTTTGGCTGCAGCTCTACAAAATTCAGATTTACTCCTCGTTAAGGAAAAGGATATACTCTTTATTTGTTGTCACCTAAGTTGACACCAGAAGAGTCATTTAATGAATCGTCATTAGGTTTTCCTAGATCTAAACTGGAAAGGAAAACAAAACTGCAGAACCTCACTAGTGTGTGCCATAGAAACCTGATATTTTACCCTGCAAATTCTCAAGATTCTGTTTTGTTTGCCAATTGTCATTCTGTTCTCCATTGGTTTTGCAACGCCAGTTGCAAAATCCAGCCTTATTTTTATTTAATGTAATACTTTCATGTGGCGATGGCAGTCATGAACGTTATGTAGTCAGAACTACGCCTGAAAGACCAGTCAAAGGTAGGAAGACATATCACAGCACTTGAGATTTATCTAGCCGATAATAACATGGTTACTTGTAAAACAGTGAATGGAAATAAAGGCATTTCTTACTGTGTTTTGTTTTGTTTTGTTTTGGTTTTGTTATACCAGGAAGTTCAGTGATAAAGCTGGCTACCAATAAGGCAGTGGCAGCTTTGAGGATCTGGATATTTCTATTCCTTTGAAACAGTCAGAAAATATTTCAAATCTTTGAGATAATCTTAAAATCAGAATTCCTCTTAGAAGAAAAATTGTGGGCATTATAAGTCAATGCTTTTCTTAATCAAACTATTAATTTGCTTCTTTTGAAACTTTTTTTAAGAAGAAGGAACTGGCACATAGCTCAGCCGTCTAGTGTTTTGTCAATATGTGCTGCCTTGGGATCCTTGCCTCTCAGAACAGAAAACTGAGCACATTTCTTTCCATGTGATTAGGAGCTTCTGCAAATCTGCACCCTCTTCTCCTTCATCTCCTCCATTTAACCATGTGCTGTTTTGCTGGAAACTCCTCCCTCCCCCAGTTGTCGCACCCACAGTTTCCTCTGAGCTACAATCTCCTTGTTTCACCTTTCAGCTGTATCTTTCATTCTTTTTCCTCACTGGCTTTTTTGCAGTTACTCTGTTGCTTTTGTAAAAGGTCTTCTTGGCACATGCCTACGATATTCTTGAACTTTGCATCCTCTCCTGTCACTGCGTCGTTTCTCTCCCTGTTCTTCCATCCACACACTCAGAAATCAATCAGCACTGATTACCCGCTACATCTACAGGGGGGGCAGAGCTGCAGTTTTGAAAGAAAAATTGTGGAGGAATTCAGACTTCAAAGGGGGTCTCATTCTGTTGGATCAATTTGGACTGAGAACGTTGGAGTAACTTACTGTTCTCCGAAATGAATGCTCCCACCAGTCGATAGCTGAATAACTCAGACCTTGCAGAACACATTTCATTTCAAAGCAGTAAAATGCCTACTTTGTCCTCTCTGGAAAAAACTAAATGGTATCAACAAAAGCAAAGGAGGGATGTTGTTATTTTAATTATTGTTATTGCTGGCAAATAAAGCACTGGAGAAATCTAAAGGTTTGTGTTCACAATCTGGCATATTCAAATAATGCAGATGTTATCACAGAAAATTATTTAAATGCCTAATCAGCCTATAGCCACAAAATAATAAGATGTTAAGCCAAGGAATCTTTGGGGTCACATTGATTTATTCAACAGTTGATGCATTTCATATGATCACAGCAAGCAAACAGAATTGATTTAGAGCTGCTATTTATGGAGATCGGCTCACCAGGAGTTGTAACCATTCAGCCTCCTGGAAGACTCTCACGCTGTATTACTAACGTGCAATGCAGACTGACAAAATTCTGTGATTATCTACCTTGTTCGTGGCACCAATAGATCAGTACCATTATGCCTGTCTGGTAAACTTTATGATCCTGCTTCTTTGCTCACTGTCAGCAGATTGTAGAAGAGTTTCTTCTTGTAAGGAGTCCAGCTTGATTCAGGAGAAATCAAAATGCAGGGATGAGGGAACTGAGGAAACCAAAGTTTGAGAAAAGTGAGAATTAAAGTCTGGAGGAGGTGAAAGCAGAGCACTGGAGCATGGTGTTTTCAGCACATACTTGGTGCTTAGGGACTCACACATCATTAATAGGAGACATATTTAAAAAGCAAAGCAAACTTTTAGCGCTTGGTTCTCTCAGATAATTTTGGAGGTTTCTTGAAAGTTTTGGAAATTGGCTTGTCATTAAAACACACAAATCTGAAAAAAATTATTTCACAAACAACAGAAAAGGTGTGCCTGGTATACTGTATTATATTGCCTTTGAAACTTAGCCATAGGGGATATATTATAATGGGATGTGCTGCTTGTCTAGCTTGGGAAAAGGATAATGTAGGCTTATTCTTGTAAGTTGTGTGCTACACCAGAAAATGTTATAACATCCAGTAGAAGCATTTAAAAAAATGCATTCTTTGAATTGCAATTTGCAAAAACAACAGTTGGTGGCACTTTGAAACAATTTTTATTTCTAAATGTGCATTTGCTGATTGTAGGTGTGTAGAGGATTACATTAAAATATTAAATCACTAGTCTACAGTGATTCAAATTACGGTAACGATACAGAATTTATCAACTGTCTTTTGCATGGTGCACAGACAGCTTGCTTAAACTGAATCTGAAGAAGCGCATTTGTAAAAACAAGGGAAGGTGCTCAGGGAGATTAATTCTTCTTAAAAAATGTCAGAGAGAAATTACCAGAAGAGACAGTAATGACAAAGGCAGCAGGGGAAGTCACTGCAAACTGCATAGTTTACCCAGTCCGCGGAGGCACCGAGGCCTGCCGTGGCGTGGCACGTCTCTGTGGACAGCTTGCCTTCACTGAGTTTACATTTTGAAGGTTTTTTTTGTCATGGCACTGATGCGCATGGTGTTTAACACGCATATAGATTTCTTTTTTAACCAGCACCCGCTAGGTAACAGACATTTCCCAGGATTTTAATCCCCAAGAAATGTGAGGGAGAAGAACAGAGAGGGACTGCCGTGGCTGTTCCAGAAGAATGAAGCATTTATCCATGGTGTTTCTATCAATCCAGTGCCATTACACCACCTGCACAGGAACTGCAGCATGTCTGATATCACAGAGGGAAACCTGGGCATTATTGGAGAAAACTGATGGTTTGAAGGCTATTCTCTCTATGCTATCACATACCTTGTCTGAATACATGACATTTAAAGTAGTTGACAAGCAAAACCTCTTTCCTTAGAGATTACATGTGCGCCTTTCTTCCACAGGCCAGTTTTCTTTTGGGCCATTTCAATTCCAGAAGGGACACATCACCTCTTGGTCACAAAGAAAGCCCTGAATACCAGGACGACTTGCTGCATTAGCTGCAGCCGTTTGTTCAAAGGACTGGAAGACCAGACCACAGCTGGTGCTTGGCAATCTTTACAGCTTGGCCAAAGGAGCTTCAGCACCTTCTGTTCCGTCTCTAATTCTTGCATATTGGAAATGAGAAGTCTATGTCAACAGAGGATAATAAATCTGGAACCACTGCTGGGCTCTGCTCCTCCCCATCATCCTGAGGATCAGTTGCAAATGATTCCTGTTTACTGTCTTGGCCCTGAATATGTTGGTCTTGACAGTATAATCCATAAGTGATTCTTATTTAGCTTTCTAAATGACATGTTTTGCAGTTATTAATAGTTCTTTATGTTGGCCAGTTTGGGTTCTGTGGCAAAATGTTTCCCTCGGCTTCAGACAAACGTTGTTTGATGCATTTACAAATATGGTCTTGCCTGGGAATATTTTGCTGCTTTCCCATTTGATTCCACAGGGCTGTTTACACTGGAGGGAGAGCTTGACATATCCAGTATAAGGCAAACCTCCTTGTTGTGAACAGTAATGCTGCCTGGCATTCTAGATTTTCCATAATGTGCTGCTAGATTTGGTGTAACTGTGAGCTAAATACTGATTTGAAATATGCTGGCTTTCATATACTTCCATGTACCTCAGCTTTTTAATGTTCTTGCTTCAGCTACATTCACGTGACGCTTAGGCAGCCCAGAATTGCCTACAAGCTTTGTGCCTTAGTAACTTTCTGAATGCTTGATACCCCTTCACACCCCTCCCTGCAGCAGAATATTTCTTTCATGCTGAGAGCACAGCTTCTGCTTCAGTTTGAGATGATGTTTTGGGGCTTTTCAAGACAGTTCTTTCCAGTGCCTAATTCAGCAATTTGTACCTGCGCCCACAAGAGATGGTTTGCTGATGCTAATGTTGTTCTCTTATATGCCTGATCTTGTGCTTGCAGAGGGCTCAGGAATCCTTTGTTTAGGCCTTTTGTATGCCTGCCTGGATGGCGAATCAATTTTCACACACTGGTGCTTTCAGTTCAGGTGTGGATGCAGAAATACCTATTTCCTACCTGACTTTTACTGTGCCTGCACGTAGACTTATGACCCACCCTTTATATTGGCTGCCAGCCAAGGCAGTTGTTTCTGGCTCAGCAGGTACTATCCTTCATTACACTTCTGACCTGCAGGCTTGATTGTTTTTACCATGCTAGATGTAATTCTTTTGATCACGTTCTCTCTCTGAGCAGCTGTATCAGTGGTACAACTGGGTACCTGCTCCCAGTGTGGCTGGCAATGTTGTTGCTTCAGCTGGAAGCTCGGGGCTGCAACCTGGGACTCCCCAGCTCTGATCTGTCTTTTTTTTTTTTTTTTTTTTTTGCAGAGCATCATCATTCTGGTCTCACAGTCCTATTTGTAACTGTCATTACCCACAATTTCTGACCGGCCAACCACTCCCATAGACTGGTTGTTTTGAATAACTTAGCCTGTTATTAATAGCGGTTCTGAAGTGCATGTTCTGAGTAGGTGTAAATCAGCGTCCCCTCCAGGGCTTTCTTGCAACTCTGGTCTGGGACCCAATTTCTTCCCCCTCCAAGTCAAGGTTTATGATCCCTCAACAGTATGCTCTGCTCCAGGGGTGCCCGTTCTTGGAAGAGCATCAGGTGGACCATACTCCAAGTGAGCGAAAGTATATGGTATCTTCCACTATGTCTTTGTACTCTCCAAAGAAGAGAGGCAATTCATTTTAGTGCTTCATCACTCCCTGAAAACACCCGAGTCCCCGATGCTGTCAATGAAAAGGAAGAGGTGCCTCTGTTTGGTGGATGAGAATGCCCTCTGTAGCATTTGAAAAGCACAGCTCTCTTTCCACTGACTATAAAGCTCCCTTTATAGGGAATATATGTCATTGTATTAAGTGGACTGGATCACTCCCACCCTCCTTTATTCCTTCTTTCTCTTTGTCCCTTCCCTTCCTCTCGTTACTTCCTCCCTAGGCCAGGTGCCAAAAATGCTGGCGAGGCAGTATCTCAGCTATCAGCTTAAATTGTCAAACTGGCTTCCACCTCTTTCATTTCAGAGAGCACTGTAATTGAAATTCCTCTTATTTTAGGCAGCGGTAGTATTTTAAACTCAGAACTATGTAAAGAATTGGCGATAATGCTGAACTGCTTAGCTGCAAAGGGGTGGTTACAGACCAAGTGAGGAAATGTTTGCATAAATCCTATGTAGGCAGATTCTCACCTAGAAAAAGCCGGCGTTTCTGCCAAAATATTCAGAATCTCTCTGGCATCCACCACAAGACAATTGTCAATTTGATTGGTCCTGCAGGGAAAGGCTTTTGCTTTCATTTCTGTGTGTTTGGTGCCAGCATATTTCCCTGACAGTGATGTGAGAAGTGACCGGATGAGTTCATTGACCGCGGAGATGCCTACGCAGGGAATCTCTTTCCATCTTCTTCGGCAGAGGTGAGTGGAAGCCTGCAGTTGCTCCCAAGGAAGATGGGTTGCCAGCGTGCTCAGTTTTTATAAAGTCCCCAGGTTGCATGGGCTGGTGCTGCTTAAGCATTGCAGGTGGCAGGATGGGGGAGTCCAGGCTTTGCTCTGGAGCCAGAGCTCTGAGATGAGAAACCTGGGAGGTGTCCTGGCTGGGGAGGCTCGGCTTGAGCTATGTCTTGGGCCACGTTTCTCTTTTTTTAACAACGAGACTAAAAATCAGCCTTTAAAATTCCTGTTTAACACTTTGGTAACTAGGTGATAAGTAAAACGTGACTCTGCATTTACTAAACCAGAGAAACTTGATTAGCTTGATGTTCACTTCTGTTGTGCCTATTTTGTCAAGCGTTAGGGGGCAATATCAGGAGAGGGGAGAGAATATAGATTATAACATTTCTATGTGGACGTGGCTGGGCTTGTTCGTGGCTTACTTCCAGACAAGTGAATGTACAAACGATAGGATTGCAGTGGGAGATTTGCTTGGTTTTGTTCTAAAGGTGGAGAACTACAAAGAAAGCAGGACTCCAGTGAGACATGCTTCAGCCCTTAAAATGTTTTCATGTGTTAACTGTTATCAACTAATCAAGAATAATCATGAGCGGGGAGCCTAAGGATGAGGCTAAAAGGTAAACGCTGACTGGACACGAAGATGGGACTGGTTTGCCTCAGGTAACCTGAGCGATGGTTTGCAGTTTGAAGTATTGGCAAGGGGAACAATGAGGCACAGCATTATCCAGGAAGGCTAAGAGAAGTGTTTTATGAAGGCTGACTGTGGAATTGCTGATCTTAACAAAGAAGGATTTCTTATACCATACTTAATGTGTAAATTAAATTTTAAAGAAAAAAAAATGAAATGTGGTATCTTTTGATTTGTTAATGGAGAAATGCTGCACAGCATATCTCATAAGCAGTATAGCAAGTGTCACTAAGCACTATGGATGAGAGGGAAAACAGAATTATCCTTTGGGAGATGGAGTATTGGGCAACTGAGCATCTCTGGCATGGGAAATCTCTTGCACCAAATCAGCGTTGATTGGTTTGTTTGGCTTCAGTATGAAAACATTTTCTCAACATTCACATTTTTTGCAGAAGTGATACTTAAATTTCTCAGCCATCTCCTTAACTGCTGTGTTCTCTGTCTGAAAATATCTATTTAAACTCTTTGTTGCATCCTCCCAGCAACCTGTTCTGATGCACATCTCCCTGCCCAGGTGATACCAGGGATCTGTTTGGCTTTGCAGATCTAAGAATGAAACACTGAGTTATTTTTCCATTTTAACATGAAATCAGCTGCCAAGGCCAGCATCTTCATTACCCCACTTTACCATGCATGCATGCTAAATCCATTAGTTATAGGCAAATTTCTGCCAGTGACTATCTGTATGTCATTGGCAGAAATTAGCCTACGTGCTCCTTCAGAAATAGGTTGTCATTACATACCCTTACCTAACCAGCTATAATACTATCGGTACATGTATGCAGCACAGCTCGAAAAAAAATGAAAACATTTTTACGGAACATTTATCGTCAGGTAGCACCATATGTTACAGTTGTGAGTCTGAAAGTATTAAAAGCTGACTTACAAGGTGATATGTTTTTATCACTTGCTGTTTGGGAGCCAGTCTTAGTTGTCTGTTAATGAGAAGAAAACAAGCCACTAATGATGTCCCAGTAAAATCACATAGTAACTGATTCCTATAGGTGGTTACCCATTTAAAAACTAGAAAAGCTTCTTCCAAAACAGAAAACTGTGTATGTAATGTGTAGACCTAGCCTTAGAAAACATACTCACAGGTCCTGTTGTCTCATCTGCAAAGCATTTCCTACCTGGGGGAGCAGTGGCACTGTCACTGAGGGCTGCTCACACACGTAAAGGGTTGCATGATATCCAATTGTCTCTTGTCTATCCAAAACCAAAACAAGCAAACAAACAAGTTATTTGCATAGAAGACAGCTCTTTTTAAAAAACAGATGAACAATATTATGATATCTGTTAACCTTGTTGAGGCCAAAAGGTCAACAAAAAAACTAAAAAAGCTTTTGATGTCTCCAAACAGGCACAGGCTTTTGCAGAACACTGCCAGATTTTTTATTTCGCTTGTCTTCCTGGGTGAGACAGTCACTCAAAAATGGGATCAATGACTTCCATCAATACCTCGCCCAATATTGTGAAAGGTCATATATCATTGTCTCCCAGCACTAGGGTAATTTGCAAACAGACGTTCCTTGTATTGGAGTCGTGCCCAGAGGATTCGAGCAGGAAAGGAATGCCACTCTGCTGGGCGGGCACAAAATACAATAGTCCAGACTTACCGTTGAAATAGGAACGAGCTGTGACAGCAGTAAAATGCAGGCAGCAAAGGCTTGTGAGGGAAGGGGTAAGTGAAAATAAGGGCAGAGGAATGGCAGAGTAAGGCAGTGCCTTTGAGCCGCTGTTCCCTGAGGCTGAGAAATGTCTGTAAGGGGCAGCTCATTAGAAGACTGCAGCTGTTTCTAGCACCTAAAGCAATAAGCAGATTTTTCAGAGGAGCTGGTGCCTGAATATTTCCGAAAATCTCCCCATACCATGGTTGCGGGAGCCACGAGCTACTGACTGCTACTGAAAACTTGGCTTTTGCTTAGCTGTTGAAATGGAAGCTAAACCCATCCAAAAGTCTGTGTTTCGATGTGGCTGCTTGCAGCGTGAGTCAGTGCGCGTTCCTCCTCCATGTCCATTGCCAGACCCTGTTGTGTGCTAGATGTGGGAATTACTGATATCGTCAAAGGTTAATAGCTAAAGAAATAATTTCATTTATAAGTACCCACAGCTGACAAGCTGTTAATCACATCCCAGGAGAGCTTGCCAGCTTGCATTTTTGAAGATGCAAGGAAATAATGTTATTGCCTAGTATTTGTTTCACAGCACTGTCTAATGAGAGTGGGCATCTTGCTATTTTATATAGTGTCCAGATATGAAATATTGCAGTGCCTGTCTTGAAGTGTTACTCTGATTTGGTACACTTTTTCAGGAAAATGGCATACATTTATTATACTCCATGTATACAGAAAGCTCTGATCTTTGATTAGGTGATTAAATTGACTTACGCTCAAAGGGAAAACAAAATATTTATTTGCAAGTGAAGATAAAAGATGAAATTAAATTGAGTTTCACAGAATGGGATGGATTTCAGGAGCTGTGAAATCAGAGCTCAAAAGGAAACATTGCATGCTAAATATTTCATTAATAGTTATAATTGCTTTAAGTATAGCATAACTGGGCTGGTGGTATTTGTTGTTTCGCTTTAGGAACACATTCAATTTCTCAATTGTCTACTGACAAACATTGTTTTCAGTGAAGTCAACATGAGAGTAACATCAGGAAGGAATCTAAAATAATACAATCCCTTTCATGGAGTGCCATGAAATGTTTATTAGCTGTTTCAGCCACTGTGTGCAAGTACATTCATCTGACTGTCACTGGGATGTAGATATGCTACAGGATAGATAATGAAACTGTTTGGGTTGCCCTGTTTCCAAATTCCTCAGTAAACATTTCTTCTCTAAAACTGAAGAAATCTTCTGTGATGCGCCTTCTGTGATGGTACCATGATCCAAATTCAGAATATACAGTTATGAATTATTGACCATTCTTGACCATTCTGAATATTGAAATATACCTCATAAGCATACATGTGACCAATTTTCTTCAATTAGTGTGAGATGCTGTCAAAGCAACACCAACTCTTCTGCACAGATTGCAAGAATTATATCTTTCTTTACATTCTTTGTGGGTAAATAGAGCCATGATATCCTGCAAATAAAGCATTATGGTGGCAAATCCATCAGCTGAATCCTTGGCTCACAGGCATAACTATATTCCAACAATAATGTAAGATGAGCTGGACTTATTTCTTCTCAAAAGTTACAGATAAAAAATAGATGTAAAACAAAGCAGATATTGAAACAGGTTTTGGGTTTTTGTACAACTTTTTCAAGTTGACGATTGCATCATTAAAATCATCCAAATAACCCTCATTCAAATCATATTCATATTTTTGAGACCAAAAACCTTGACGTGACTAAGTCTTATGCATACAAATTTTACATTAAAAGCCAACTGAGAAAATGATACTAGATGCTACTAGACTAGATTGTGATTCCTGTATTCACATGGAGTATCCTTTTCTTCCTAAATGAAAATTCATTGGATTCACTCTGTTATTTGAAGAGCAAAGTACTTCTTAATGCAATAACAGCCCACCTGAGTGACACTGTGAAGATCCTGACCCACCTGAAGATGAAATAGGTTTGCTATTCCAGAGAAACTCTTCTTCACTGTTCATGCGTTCTGCTGCCACTAAAGGTGCTATTACCACATAAACACACAAACCAGACCTTGACAATATTCAGTTGATAGAGAAGAAGAAAAATGTCAGTGACTGTAGTGACTAAATGCTTAGGTTTTTTCCTAAGAAATGACCTGACCTCGTCTTATGCCAAATGGTTCATATTTTTATGTAACACCTAAGAGGTCCTGAAATCCCACATTGTCCTCCAAAATACAAGTTCTTTACAATGCAGCTATTATTAAAGCTTTTAGCAAAAGTCTTGATTTCAAAATAAATGAATGGAAGCCTGAATCTACATCCCAGTCCTAGTCCAAGATGCCAACTCAAGTAAACATTTTGAATCTCTTATTTTGTCAATATGCACCTTCCAAAACGGGAAGATCAATTTTGCAAATAAGAGTCCAGTTGTCTCCAAAACTGAATAAGTAATCCCAAATTGATGTTTGAATAATTCAGCAACTTTAAAAGAAACTTATTAAATATTTCCAGCTATGGAAAATCCTTATGTACCATAAATCTAAATCCCCTAAGCAAATTTGCCACAAATATCATATATCTTTTGAGAGAATTCTTCACCATTGCACCAATGTGTTGTCCAAAGGGATTTTGTTTGAGGAAGTTAGAGGTAACAACTTTTTATTTAATAATGAAAAATTTATTGCAGTGTTAACTACAAAGAGCCCACTCCTACTCCATAACCATTAAAATGCAGGAAGTCACCTATTCAATAATGCAGAATTGTTGTGTATTAAAAATTTAAATCTGTAAATATTAATAGAACACAGGTCAGTCTCTTAAGCAACAGAGGTAATTGTACACACAGCTATCGTTGTAAGCCTTAAGGGTTGCACGTTTATTATGGCATAGAGCAAAACAGACATGTTAAAAAGTAGTTGTCTAATAAAGGAAATTTTGATCCTTTTTTCAGATGAAGGATAAGGACAAGCAATCCTGTATTAATCCTGGGGTCTGTGGTTGTCCTTTGGGAAGGAAACGTTCCTATTTCAATCTAACAAGTCAGCATGGTGGAGTCAGCTTTACAAGGGCATGGCATAAAGGTGTTTGTAAGTAACAACAGCCAAAGTCACCTTCTCCAGCCTTGCTCCTTTATGCCGCTTTGACCGTATCAAGAGCCCAGAAACACAATACTGCTTTTCAAGGGACTGAAAAGACCTGGCCAGCGTATGCCAAATGTATCCAATACAACAGAGAGGTGATTGCCATGCAGGAGATGAGAAGGAAACTCCTGGGTTATCACGGTCTGGGTGTTCACGTCCCCAGGAATGGGGAAGCTGAGCGGGTGTGAGAGGGCCGTCAGTGATGCCGTCAGCGTAAAGCAAACCTGAAGTACTGGAAAGCTCCAGCTAGCTCCTCAGCAGCGATTATAGAATCATAGAATCATAGAATCATTAAGGTTGGAAAAGACCTCTAAGATCATCGAGTCCAACCATTAACCCAACACCACCATGCGCACTAAACCATGTCCCTAAGCGCCTCATCTACACGTCTTTTAAACACCTCCAGGGATGGCGACTCCACCACTTCCCTGGGCAGCCTGTTCCAAGGCCTGACCACTCTTTCAGTAAAGGAGTTTTTCCTAACGTCCAGTCTAAACCTCCCTTGGCGCAACTTGAGGCCATTTCCTCTCGTCCTATCGCTTGTTACTTGGGAGAAGAGACCAACCCCCCCCTCGCTACAACCTCCTTTCAGGTAGTTGTAGAGCGCGATGAGGTCTCCCCTCAGCCTCCTCTTCTCCAGGCTAAACAGCCCCAGTTCCCTCAGCCGCTCCTCATAAGCCTTGTGCTCCAGGCCCTTCACCAGCTTCGTTGCCCTTCTCTGGACACGCTCCAGCACCTCAATGTCTTTCTTGTAGTGAGGGGCCCAAAACTGAACACAGGATTCGAGGTGCGGCCTCACCAGGGCCGAGTACAGGGGCACGATCACCTCCCTCCTCCTGCTGGCCACATTATTTCTGATACAGGCCAGGATGCCATTGGCCTTCTTGGCCACCTGGGCACACTGCCGGCTCATGTTCAGCCGGCTGTCGATTCCTCTTAGATGTGTCAGCAGTTTCTGGATGCAGGTAGCATCAGTCTTATTTCTGGCTAGAAAAAACCCAGACTCTTCGTTGTAGTAGAGATACATGGCCCTTTGCAGCCTGAACCAAATTCACATCCCTTGAGCCCTCTCCAGCTCAGCCAGGGTAGCTCGTTAGCTACACCCATGAGTGGTGGCCTACGTGAAAGACATGCACGTGACTTGACAGCAGAGGGAAGCTTGGACAGCATACGTAGCACAGGTCCATCAGGGCTGTGTCTAGAGAAACGTGTTTCCTTCTTCACTCGCTGCTCTCCCAGTCAGCCACTCTGGTAAACCACTGGAACATGGCCATGCTGCTATACAGCCTTATTTATGTTTGCCACACTGATGGCTGATTACCCATGGCTTACAAACACTGTGTAATGCTGCAAATGGAGGCAGAAACAGATGTCTGCTGCACGCAGCCGAAGGGTGCGTTGTGGGTGCCTGGTTGTCGTCTCCAGCTCCCTGGGACAGGTCTGCTGCCCAACGGTGCCGGGGGACGTGTGTGCCTGCCCGCAGTGCGCATCTCTCGGGGCACCCGCCCGGGCTGTATGGTTGGAAACGAGGCGACAGCTGTTTTACACCGTATTTTCCACCTCTGTAGAATTGATTATGCTCATTTAGAAGAAGAATTTATTAAGAAGAGGCTGGGGGTAGGGTAGGACGTGTCACTGTTGCGATGTCAGGTGGGAATTTCTGGTACAGCTCTGAGGTCAGAGACACTGGGAACCCCACCAGGCCCCTGCGCCCACGGCTGCGCCATGGCCCGTGGCTCGCAATTTTGAATTTCATTCCCTTGAGATAACAGTGACCTCAAGCCTGTCTGTTACTTGGATTGGGAGTATGTGAAGGTGCCCCTGAGCATACATAGGAATGGACTGCAGAAAGGGGTCAGGATCTCATACCCTTCTTAGACAACCTTTCCTGTTGCCTCTGTCAGAAACAGAAATAGGAATAGACAGACCACTGGTCTGTCCAAGGAGGGCATCTCTTATGTTCCTATGACTATTTCCATCCCTAGCCAGTTCCAAGATATTCCTCCCACAGCTTTGTGAGAACACAAATGCAAAAATGGGAGCATCTTGCTGCAGTCTTAAGCGGTTGCCTTATTTGGGAAGTGTTTCCTGGGTATCCGCTATCTGCCTGTCTTTCTCAGAAAGTCCACCAACAGAATTGCCTCTGAATGAAAACAGTGAAAGGAGGTAAAGGAAAGGAAAGAATTAAGGCAGCTTTGCTACAGCCATAGGAAGCCTTCAGAGGACCTGAGTGTCTAGCCACATTTGGTGGTATTGTTTGGGACTGGGCAAGGCTACATATCCATGTTGTGAAGGACGGGTGTCCTGGTTTTGGTTGGGATAGAGTTAAATTTCTTCCTAGTGCTGTGTTTTGGATTTAGTATCAGAAGAATGTTGATAACACACTGATGTTTTTAGTTGCTGCTAAGTACCCCACTGGTCAAGGACATCTTCCATGCTCTGCCAAG
>NW_009191865.1:0-5989 GCF_000690835.1 Fulmarus glacialis
TATATATAAAAAACTGATGTTAAAATCTGGCATGCAATTTTCTGAGTCATCCTCATCCCTCTTCCCCATGTTTTAGGACAAAGTAATAGCAAGATGGCCAGGGTTCTTTTTAAGACAAACATGCTTGTAGGCGGCACTAAAGAACTGCCAAAAGACAGCAAAGTATTTTGTAGTGGGGTGTCTTAGCACAATGCGTACTTAAGTATTTAAAATTAATGTATGAATGTGTAGCTATGGTGGGCCTTTTTCCAGGTCACAGTTTATACAGAAGTCAATGCTGCAAAGTATGAATCAACAAAAATCAGTCTTTAGTTCTATCAAGATGAAAAATAAGCATGTGTAAATTTTTCAGATACAAAATATTTAATAATTTTTTTTTAAAAATCCAAAACCAAATCAAACACAAAGAAGCAGTTTCAAAATTATTCACTTCATTTTGGGAAATAAGGTGCCAACACCTACATTTCTATAGCAAAAAATAATGGCAGACCTTAAATTTCCAGTGTTTTGTTTAGTGTAGGAATGTACCTTCCTCAGCAATTCTACACTGAACAACAGGTCCACATGCAGATATTTTAGAGGAAAGAACTATAGTAGATGTAGGTGAGAGACAGAAGCCAGCCAACACACACCATTCCTTAAGTCCATTTGACCTGTCTTCAGACATGTCCATTTTGGTTTGTTATTCCTTAGCTTTTGCCTTTCTCCCTCCTGATTTTTTAACATAGGTGTTTCATATTTTTCTCTCCACTTTGGAGGTGTTCAAGCAGTTTCTGTCATCTGATAAGGTTCTCTTCCTGCTCTGCAAATTTGACAATGACCACCTAGTGACAGTACTTTTATTCTATGCAAGTCTCAGCAGCTACAGTGAACAGAGGAAGTACACAATATTGCTGCTGACACCACATACTCACTGCCAATACCTCTTTCAAAAATTTTTTCCTCTTCACACGCTCTTTCCACTGTTGGCTGTTGAATGTGAGCTAATAAAATTTTCCCCCAAAACGACTTCCTCCTCCACATCCCTTTAGGATGCTTGAAATTATGGTTATTAACAGTTGATTATTCAAAATATTGGGAAAGGAATTTAAAAAGCCACAACAGCGTACAGGTGTATATATATATATAACCAATGGAGGTTATTAATAAAGTCCTGTATCTTACTGGTAAAATAGGGACTATGCAAAATGCAGGAAAAATGGGGGGAAAAGTACGGGGTTTCAATTCAACAGTCAGACACCTAGGCCATCCTTACTTTAGATAATGTTACACAGAAGCAAATGCTCAAGAAGCAGTGACAGAAATTGTTTTAAAAGAGTCAATGGAAAAGATGGCATGCTGTATGTTAGTTAGATCATGCCCTTAAAGCTATTATGTGCCAGAAGAGACTTATCAGTTGTATGAGAAGTGTCGGAAACTGTATTATAAGGTAGTTTCCAAACTAAATCGAAGCCTTGATTTAGAATAGTTAAAGACTCAAGGAAAAAAACAAAAAATAGATTTTAAAAGAAAAAAGTCATAGTGAAATTTCTTTGAACATTTCAAAATAAGTTACTGTATTTTGACCAGTTTACTTTGTACTCTCTAAAATGAGGACATTTTTGAACATTTTTTTGCTTGCTCCTTCTACTCAAGATTTGCCTTCTTGTAGAATGACCTGGGTTTACTTTTATTTCTGCAAAGTTGGCATAATATCTATTTTCAGATGTACTTAACTCACATTAACTAAAAGCCAAGAGCTTTAAGTGAAAATGTACTAAATCCATATGCCTCAAACCCAAAAGTAACAAAGGTGAAACAATGTCTAAGCTAGGCACCAAAATACCTTCAAAATAACAGTGGGATAACTTTGCAATGGCATGTTTAATTTGGGTAGGAATGTACCTACACTGTATTTGCTATAAGTAAACTTATCCTATATTGGGAAAAATATTTCCTGTAAGAATGGAACCTAACTCACTTGTATTTTGAAACAAAAGCATTTAGATACAAGGTGTCTTATTGCAAAGTAATCACTAGTATAGTTTTGGCTTAAGGTTTCTTTTAATAATTTGCCTGCTATGCAGTTAATGTAAACATCACCAATTTCACAGTCTGTGTATATGATTTTAATGTGATCCATAAAGGTGGCCTGTTTTAAATCAATGTTATTTAGTTATGAAGCCATTTCATCATTGAGTAAATTACTGAAATTCAGGTGACTTGGAATAATTATAATAAGCCAAGAGGCACAAAAATGGATACAAGAGTACCCAACGGATATAGTCATTCAAGGTTATGAAAGAGAAGACTCGCTCTTTTCAGCAACAGTCTAGAAGAGGTATAGCCTTGAATGACTGGCAGCATTGTAATTGAGAGTAGCACGAACATGAATAGCAGATGTTGCAATGGGTGGCGGGGGAAAGTGGTTCTATCATCTTAATTAAACAAACACATGATATGGGGACCATAATGAAAACAAAACAATGACAAAAAAGCAGCTAGAAATGAACAGACTACAAAGCACAAAGATACTGGAAATTTAGACAGCCCAATTGCTAAGAACAAAAGCAAACTCAGTGATGTTAATAGTAAAAAGGATCTCCAAACACAACATGACTGCCCCTATAAATTTGATGAGAACAAGTTAAGGAATAATCTGATTAGTGAATTCAGTGCAGAAAACTCAGAATTTGAGCTTGTGAAAAGCAACTGAAACAATCTCAAAATGATAAATTAAAAAGTGACCCAATATGTGAAGAGAAAGTTGCTGATAAAGAGCTCTTCTGGAAACTAGAGAAAAGCAAATCTTGCTATTGTTTGGATATGATGGCATCAAGGAAAATGTAGAAAAGAAAGAAAAAAAAAATTCAAGCCTACTTGTTTGGATTTGAAGATCAGCACGAAGCAGGACAAAAATCATGCTTTTCTGAAAAGTAAATGAGCTGCTACCAAACATATGTAAAAGGAGAGAAAACAGGATTCATAACCTCAGCTAACCAAGTTTAGGATGATGGCAAATGCATTTAAGTGGAAATCTGGAAAGGTCCATGTAACAAGATCAGTTGGCTGAAGAATAATCCTTCAATCTTTATGAGTTTTCCCAGAGCAGAGCATTTTCTGCTCCATCCTTGCTCCACTATTTCTTTGGTAGTGGTTTGAGCTTAGAACGACTTCTGACAGCATGTTAGGAGAACAGTCATAGCTAAACAGAAAAAGGTGACTTACTGGTTTTTTCCCTTTCCCTCACTAGGCAAATAAGTTTCATCAGGAGAAAGAAAGAAAAGCAAGTTATATGTGGTCCAAAGAAGCCAGCTGCTGTGCAAGCTTTCTTTTCTGATATGGACTAACAATTCATATCAGTTCTCCTTTAATATTTAGCTTCTCTGAGATGGCAAGAATTACAAATTGAATGTGGCACTGATCATGACTACAGAACAAGACATTAAAACATTTGTTACAAAAGTTTTGCCTTTGAATTCCTGCAAGTATTGTTACTAGTTATATGAAAAACACACTTATTAAATTACATTTCAGTTATCTAACTGCATTACCTGGAAAAAAGTTATCCAAATTATGCACAAACATTTGTCTCCAATTTCTCCCAAAATAATATCAACTTTAGCACAAATTCAATAGTGTTATCAATCTGCCTTTCTGAAACTACATAACTTCTGTAATCTACCAAAAAGTATAGAAGTGATTATCTAGTGCTGAAAAGTAAGTATTTTTTGTGCTGTTTTAAGTGCTAGTTTTAAGGCCATGCTGGTAAGAAAACCTTACTCTTAATGTCTTTATAAATTATCAGGGCTTGGCTTCCTTTTTAGGCAAGTGTTTTTTAGATTGTAATCAGTTTAACCTAAGCACGAGGAAAAACTTTGTAAAAATAAAAACTAAATGCTCTAAGAGGAAATGGCTTGAACAGGTTTTTAGACAATGGTAGGAGTTTCCACCTATATACTGTTTTAAGTGTGTATACAGGTAGTTCTAAATACTCTAGCTCGCTATTTTACACTCATCTTGTGGGGGTGAGGGCAGTATCAAACGTTTGAGCCAAGGCTTACCCAAGAGCTATCCACACATTTGTGACCAGCAACAAGTTAGGAAAAAGGAATTAAAAAAATATATGTGAAGCAGAATGGCAAATACAGAAAATATGCCATTATTTAAATGATTCAAACAATATTGGTAACCATATCAAGACTAATGGTTTCAAAACTGTAAATACGATTATGGAAAACTGCAGAGGGTTAAAAGGTTTAACTTGCAAAAAAATACATAAGCATATAAGGGATTTCTGTTCTCTGACTTGGTAATATTTTCTTAATACATTGAATGACAGATTTAAACGCATTGTGTTGTTGAAAACAAGCTAGATAGATCAAAGTAGTATTGGAAAGTCACGTGTACAATAAAAATATTTGGAGTAAGTTTGTGCCAGCAAATCTTAGAAGGAAATAGAAGTTTGATAGCATAATAATGAAGTTTGATAGTACAAACCAGTCTTCATACAAATCAAGTATAAAATGAGACTCTGACAAAGACTATATAGGGGAAACCCATAAAATCTATTCAGATATTACACTGCTGAGGGATAAAGAAACAGGAAATCTGACTATATTCCAAACTTGTGACTACCTGAAGGAAATCCTTTGATGTAACAGACACTTTAATGACTGCCTTGATGAAAATCTAACCATAGAATCCAAACGAAGGATGGCAAAAGGCATTACAGTTTCTGAACAAAATTCAGTCATTCCCTTTAAAGGATTAGACTGAGAACTATGGACTAGCTTCAGTCGTATAGGCCTGAAGTTAAGAATTGCAGAAGAGGCCACCTGAAACAGCAGTTAAACACTTCAGACATCCCCCTAGACTGCTCAAACAAAATGCCTGAGAATATTCTTGATAGGTTTGTTTCTTCTCCACTGATAATTCAGAGCTGTTCACCAGAATGACCCCTGCTAATCTAACTAGTCAATTAGACAAGAGTACGCTTAGCAGAAGTATCCTTGATTCCTCTTGATCTGTGATATTGAAGAGCCACACTGTAGAAGGGGATCCGGCTGATATAGCCCACACACGCTTTTCAGTCCCAAAGCCAATACCCGGCGTAGGGCATCATCATGAGTGGTCTAGCATTTGAACACTAGAATCATTAGCTAATGTTCATAGACAGTACGACTTCCTTTTCTAAGAAGTCTTACTTGCAGTCCTTCCAAAACTTTCACATGTGGCTGAGAACACATGAAGCCCAGACTACTCTCTAAATACCTGTAGCTTGCTAAAACCAAAATATTTAGCTCAGAGTGGGAAGGCTACAAGTAGAGCTATTCATGTAAGAATCAGTGATAATGAAGCACATAGACGATATTAAAATCAGAGTCCAGGTGCCCTCAGGTAAATACTTTAATAGGCTAGAGAGAATTTGTGAAAAACTCAACTTGTGTAATTTATGGGACTTTAATATGCCCTTCTGTAGAAACACACCAACTCGTCACCAACTTTCCCCACGATAAACATAAACTTAGCTTCAACTACTTGGCTGAATAAAGTGCTTAGCTTTTCAGGTAGGTTTTTGCAGAGCAATTCTAAGGTATTCAACTATGATACAGTCCCCAGAAGTAGTTAATTTACAGATAGTTCAGATGTCTGCATACTTTTCAAATATAGGTAGAAATTTTGACTGCAGGTATGAACATGTGCGAGAGAGACTTTCCTCACTATTTACACCAACTCCAGTCTCTAAGATGTTTGGTGGTTATCCTAACTGGATCTACAACAAGATTCAAAAAAGTGTATTTAAATAAACTATTTGTTTAATAAACATGGTTATTTTATAGAAATATATTAAGATGATCACAAATCTCGGTAAAGTCTGGCTTAATCAAGTCAGGGGCCTGTCATGCAGGGGGTATTTTGCCAAAACCCAATTTTGGCTGGTAACACAAGCTGAGAGTAACAGCTTTCATTTGAACAGGTTCATACCCTTCACTGTTAAGGGGCGGGG
>NW_009191866.1:0-6744 GCF_000690835.1 Fulmarus glacialis
TTAACTCCATTCACCACAACTCTCCGGGCACATCACTAAACACTATAAATCCAAAATGAAAACAATCCAGAAAGAAGAAAAGTGCAGAAATATGCTGTGACTTTCTTATGTTGTAAAACACACAAATGCTCCAGTTCATATTGTCTTTGGACACAAACTTCAACGAGGGTCTCCCTGTACCACCAAAACCACAGTAAAGGACGTAAAAGCATAGACAGCCACGGCATGATCCTCAGGGTATATTGGTACCACCAGACTTGTAACATCAGGCAGGCTTTTTTCTCACTTTTCACATCACGAGCATATGAGGCACGGCTGATTGTAAGATGAGCATGCCTGTATCCTGCTTCTCCTCAGCTGCTGTTATTAGCAACCTTAATTAAGAAACAAAACCAACACACAGCCAACAAAAATGCACCAGCTGAGCTCCAGGCTACTAATATGTAACCTTACTTTTCAGGAACAGCAAGGTACAGCTCTAGTTCTAAAATCCGTATCAGCACAAAGGACCTGCAGACAGCCACCAGCTCCTATTTTTCTAGTTCTTCCCTCTGTGTTGGGATAGATTTCCCATGATGTTTCCTCTTCATTTTAGATACTAAAATAAACCACCTTAGGTACAGCAAGCACTGCATTCTGCCCCGAGAACGCCATCACTACATTGCGAACCTGAATTTCGCTCTCCTCCTGATACTTTCCTGAAAATACAGAAGCAGACAGGATTGCTTTAGGTAACAGTCATGGTAAAGACGCATATGATACAAATCCTTTTAAAGCTGACTTATTTCACCACTAAGACTTACTTTCCTCTTTCATTTTTCTGTAACTGAAATGTTTTATCTTTGAACCTGTACCCTGTGGTAAGGAAGTGCATATAAAATCTATACCAACACCATGCCGTTCATCAAGCATAGAAAAATAACAGGAAATTTCACATCCAGTCATTCAGCCATCAGCTGGATGGCCTATACTCAAGGCTGCAAGAGCATAAAAAGTCAAGGAATTGGACTGAACGATAAATCCAAGAACTTTCTCAGACTTCTACTGAAAGGTAAAATCTAGAATCCTCCAAGGCCCCTGCTTCCCTTCTCGCAGGTTAAAAAGTCAGCAAAGAGACTCTTCTGCTACATTTAAAGGATGAAAGTTTCAACTTGTTCAGCATTCTGAACATGTTTTCTGAACATCCCTTTACTAGAGATTTGGAAGATCTTATGGAGTAAAAAATCCTTTAAGCCTCTAGCTCAGTTTGCAGCCATAAATTCTGGAGAAAGACAAAAAAAGGAGAAGATATATTTCATTATGTTGTAATTAACAACAGCAAATTACAGTTGAGCATGCTGAATGGGATTTATTCCACCACAAACTATGATGTAGAGAATGGACTCAAAAAAGGCAAGTATGCTTTACAGGAGAGTGCAGGTCTAAAAAGCTCAAACACTCTCAAAAAATAATTGGTGAGGAAGGTGACCTTAAAGATTAGAGCATTCAGCTTACTTATAAGAAAGACAGAGGAGCAAATAGAGTCACTGACAGTGCAAGATCTGATTTTAGCCTCTGAAGACCATCTCTCCTAGATAAATTCCAGTATAATTCTTCATAATCAACATATACACCTATGATAAAACGATAGGAAAACGAGATAAAAAATAGCAGTAGGCAAGTTCATATGGCTGCTGCTGATCCTTCACCTTCATCACTGCCACCTACAAGAGAACTGCTCGAACAACTGTTGCCTTTAGAGACTTCAGACTTGTATTTTATGTAAATAGGATTGTTTAAAAATTCCCAGAGATCATGAATAAACTTTCACAAAGAAAACACTGAAAATTTCTGAAGGAAATTATCATTCATATCTGCATGATGGAAAAATTACCGTTTTCATTATTAGCACCAACTAGCTACTGGCTAATACTACATTCAGCAGTGCCCAGAAAATTATGATGTACATACAAATGTGGTAAACCATCAAGTCACCCCTCAGCCTAATGGGAAATCCAACAGGCTTCCCAAGAGACCTGTGGATGCTTTTCCAGCCCATCACTGGACCAGTTCATCACTGCTGAATTCAACTGACAAATCATTTCTCATCCAATCTCCACGGTGCCTTGACAAGAAGAAACTCTTCAGGCAGCAGAGTTCATTTAAAAACATAAAACCCAGCGTGGGTTTTAGATGGTAGATGAATATGCTTTTACTTTTGCAGAAAACACATGGATGCACACAAAATAATGTTACTATTTAGCTTTTATGCACTACACACAGGTATGCAGGCATTATTCTTACTTTCTATCACAGGAAGTAGTAATGAAGTGTGATTCAGTAACACATTCAAAAGTCACATAGCACATGCATGGCAGAAGATGACAATTCAACTTTCCTAAATCCCAATTTGATTCTTGTTCCTGAATGTACCTGGGACTGGCAGCCTATGGCACATATGTGAAAGCAAACCGGCAGATTCTAAATGGCAGAAGATCAAACACTCAGATTTAAAAGATTTTAAAGAGGCATCTGCAGCAAACAGTAGCTAACAGCTGAGCTACAAATTCAGCTGTGCCGCAAATAGAGGCAAGTTACTACCTAGCACATGCAGTTAAGGGATGCATTAGATGATAATGTCTTCTCCAGAACTAATTATGTGGACTTGATCTCTATCCAGAGTCCTCCACCTCTCCCTGCTATATATGTTATCTGTCCACACGTGAACAAAAACCACTGCTATCTGCTCCCACTAGAAACAATAGAATTTTTGCCACAGGTTTCAGTGGAAGTAGCACCCAGGTGCATCAGATTCTTAACTCCTATTTTCAGCTGCATTCACTTCACCTCATGTCTGTATATCATGGTTTTGACTAAAGACAGGATAATTTTCTTTATTAATACAAAGAAAGAGAAGAACAAAACAGCCAAATGTCATCGTAACATTCCTTAGGATACATGTAAAACCCAATGAGCACAGCATCACAGAATAAGGTTTTGTATTAAAAAGAAAAAAAAAAAAAAAGACTGAGCTTCCATGAACTTTGGACACACAAAGGCTGAATAAACCTTGTGGAGAAGAAGTTGAATAGACTTTCCTAATTCACAGCAAATAAGCTGTTTAAAGAAATAAGCCTGTTTAGAATGCTATGTAACACTGAAGCAAATCCCTGTCTTTAGATCTAAAGGATCTGTGATTTGCTGCATGATCAGATCTAAAGCTGAAACCCGGTAAAACAATAACTATGTCACTATATGAAAAAATTGTATTTTTTCAAATACTGCAGTTTAAAATGACCTATTATTTTCAACCGAGGAATAATAATCAAATATAATAAAAAACAGGACACTTGCTACCAGGAATAATCTCATTTCACAGAATAAATGTTAATTCTCACTCTATACACAGTAACCATTAGAAAAAACACGGTGAAGGTTCAATAACATAAGGTATTTTTAAACTACATTTGTTCCTTAAACATTCACTTTTCTGTTTATTTTTCACTTGCCCACTACATGGCAAGAACTCTTCAGTACTTCATCTATATGCTTTATTCTATTTTCCTTGTCTATTTTTCACATTTCATTTATAAAGAGTTCTTTTATTTATGAAAGTAGTAGTGTAGCTTCTTTTCATCCAACATAACCTTATTTTAGCACTGTCCCACATCAGCCTGGGGTAGAAAAAAAATACATTTTAATTTGCAAAAATCACGTGTAGTAGATCGTACTAATGCCTAAATGCTACATAATTTTAATTTTCTTTGAAAATGAATATAGACAAATAAAACAGCATCTATAGAGGTTGGTACAATAAGAAAGTCTGCGTACACACAGGTCAACATACAGGACGTAATGCTATATCTCTCAGTTTTAGCAGCTGATAGTTTTGCTGAATATACATTTTAAATAATTATAACCCAGTTCTGTGATGCATGTGAGCTTAACTTTAAATAGACGTTTAACAGTAAACATTTCCAATATCTCTAGCATAATCACTTGCATGCTTGAAGTCCTGACATCATGGGGCTCAGTAGCTTCAAGTTTATTGCAGAATGGAGCCTTTGGAGTAATGAAATGTTAATATTTTTAACTACACAAAACATATAGTATACAGTGAGCTGAAGAGCAGTGCTCTCTCCAATCTGGGAACTGACAGTGCTCACTGCATTGATGGCTTGAAATTGTCAAGCCCTCACAACAGCTTTGTTGGCTGATACACATTGCCAATGCTCTGAAATTTTTGCTAGATTAACTGCTGAATCTTGCTGCTGCAGTTAAAAAGTGTTCTCACCTCTTTCTGTAAGAGGTCACTACCCCTGCAACAGAACCAAGAGAAGGGACCTAGCAAGGAGCAGCAAGGTATACAGTCACATCTGCTGAGTTTGCTGCTGGGGTGGTAATCCCTCCGTCGAGGGGAAGAACTGAGAGCTGGAGGTGGCAGTGTCTTCAGCTCCTAGACCAAGGCCCTCCCGAGCTTGCCTGTCAAAACTCCAGGAAAATCCCTGGCTGATGCTAGGGCTCTTTCACCCATGGCTTACTGGATTGTCAATGTGTAAAGTCTTCCCCTAGTTGACAAATTTTTCCTCTATATCTAAAAAACCGAATCAGCTGCATCATCCCTCTTTTGTAGTCTTGTTATCAGCTCCTGGAGTCTTTGCACAGAAGAACACATTCATACTTTTGCACACAGTTGATAAGGTAGTTTCCTTAGCTAAACAGAAATAAAATTGTAAGCAGAGATATACTGACAGCATTTTGGCTGCATTGAGGACACCTGGTTTGCTTCCTGAAGTCTTGTTTCCCGAAGTTGCTTTGTTATCCCCAGAACCTCCATTGCAACCTGAGTTTCCTGGCCTGTTCCTCCTCCTACCCAGCCTTCTCACACTTGGCTTTAGAAGTCCTCGCTTTGCAAGATGGGCTCAACACTGGGGTGGTTTCTCTCTTCCTTTTCCTAAACCTTTCCTACTGTTGTTTTGAGATGCCTTCCTGCCAGTGCTGACATGGTGATAGAGACTTTCTTGGCCCAAAGAGTCCCTGCTCTTTTGCTAAAACACCATGTGATTTTTTCTCTTTTTTCTACTTTCGTTTTCTGCCACTTGACCCTGGATTTTTGCTCTCATGCTGAGCTGGCAAGGACATCCTATTCCTTTTCCCCTATATGGCTTTTCATATCCTCCAAGTTCATCACAGATCAGAAGGACACATGCAAAAAAAACCCACCCCAAAATAAAAAGCAAGCAAGTGGCACATAATTCACATCAGTCACCAGTGCTGTCAGATAGCATAGATAGATAGCATACTGCTTTTCAGTAATCACAAAAGTTTCAGTGGGAATATTTTGCTTCACCTGTGGAACCTGGGTGACTATTTGAAGGTACAGAAAGACCTCACCCTACTGAAAAAAACCGAACAAGTCACCAGTATATCCCCAGCAAAGGATTTTCCCAGGTGCTGCCACAAACTGATCTGGGGAGAGGTCCCAGTCTCCACTAGCTCCGTACTCCTTAGCCCCACTGAATGTCACTATTTCAGCAGAATTTTTTCCCTTCTGCCCCTCCATCCCCAGCTCAAAGCAATGAAGGATATTAGAGAATTTGGCTGGCCCCTCCCTCTCTCCTTACCTTAATCCTTTAGCTAGTAAGGAGAGATGCTGTGATACCTGCTCCCAAGTCTTCCTGCCTTTCCATGCCCTACAGAGGGCAAATTAACACATAATGGTTAAAGAGAAGGTGGGTTTTAATCTCTATAGCCAGAACAGTGTATTTACATCTTAATCTCCATTTTCTTGAATATATAAGTATAGATCTCATCTCTGCAAGCTCTAGAGATACAAAAGCTGGAGAGCAAGAAGGGATCTAACATTAAAAAGCAATGCTGCTTTAAAAAAAGAAAGAAAATTCAAACCCAGGATGTTCCTACTTAAAAATAAGAATTTCAAACAGTCAGAACAAAGATAAATTCTACCACAAGGAATCTCCAGTTTACAGACTGCCTATTTACATAGGCCAGTGTCTGACTATTTACCCTGGAAAAGTTGTTACTTGCATAGTAATCAAGCCCATGCTTACTACAGCTGTTGCAGAGTGAATGAACCCTCTTCTCAGCTAAACAATGAGGGCGTTCAGCCAAATCAGTCGTCTAAGAAGGGACCAAGCTGCAGAAACTACGTGAGGTCTGGGGAGAGAGGCTGACAGCTGAATCCAACTAGGCAGCCAAAAGCATCTCCTGGGCAGAAAAGCCATAAAAAACCAAGGACTTGTCTACATTTGCAGTTGTTTCTTACTAACTTCATAAGGTTTACATGCTAAATCCACTAGGTTAAACTGAATTTCCAAGTTAAACTGATCGTGCACAAGACAGTGTCTTTGGAATAAGCATGTCCACACTTGAATTATTTAGGAACATATTAACCCATTGGCAGTCCGTAGGCTTTATAACTTGTTTGCCCATACAGTACAGCTGCTGGTTCAACTGCAAATTAATAGTTTTTAGTATCCATTGGCAAAGCTATCCCAGCAAATTTCTCCTTGCACAGACACTGAGTGTTGGAGCATAGTTGTTGTGTAGTTCATTCCCCTGCACCAACAGAAATAAAGTATGGCAGTAATCATACTTCTATTTGAGTAATTCTTCCTATTGAGAGGCTCCTGCTATCAGTTTTACCAGTCACACGTCATACCCCAAATAAATGTTGTTACGCTGGCAAAACCTGTAACATAGTGCCTGATGTGAGACTCTTTCATAGAATCATTAAGGTTGGAA
>NW_009191867.1:0-8556 GCF_000690835.1 Fulmarus glacialis
TCTTATAAGACCCCTTTAAGTACTGAAAATCCAAACATCCCCCCTTTCTTTTTCCCTCAGCTTTTTATGCTGAGCGTGACGTCATATGGTCTGGAATATCCCTTTGGTCAGTTGGGGTCAGCTGTCCCAGCTGTGTCCCCTCCCAACTCCTTGTGCCCCTGCAGCCTACTTGCTGGCGGGGTGGGGTGAGAAGTAGAAAAGGCCTTGACCCTGTGTCAGCACTGCTCAGCAGTAACTAAAACATCCCTGTGTTATCAACACTGTTTCCAGCACAAATCAAAATCACAGCTTCTGTGAAGAAAATTAACTCTACCCCAGCCAAAATCAGCACAACCACCTTAGTAGTGATTAGAAACAAATCCTCTTCCCAAGCGCAGTGCAAGCCTTCACAAGGAAGTAATAACCAAAGCCTTTAACCCAGTCTAGGAACAGAACTGCTAGAAAGGATCATAAAATTTATCGAACAGCTCAGAAGAATTCCAGTTGGTTGTTTCACAGTAGCTATACCTTGTACTGCCTTGTCAGGCAGGTTATTTGAATAGCTGAAGGCATTTGTACGAACAAAACTATGAATAGTATTCAAATATGCAGCAAAGAATAAAGATGCACACATAAATCCCTCAAATTTATAAATCTTTGTCTTTAAAATCAGTGCTTTCAACATCATCTGCTGTAATACTTTTTTCTGGAAAAGGTATGAGAAATCTGAAGTATTGCAATATCCAGACTCTAAACTGCATATTGTGAACAAACTAATTACTACCCACATGACAGTGGTTACCGCTGTTTATTTCCCTGCAATATTCTTTTCAAAATCTTGTTGAAAATCGGATGTATAACAGTAAGCTAACACTGTATTATTAAACATGTGCTATCTTAGTCTTCTCATGTTATTTCACAAAGAGTACTTTGCCCATACAAAGTATGAAGAAAGTAATTTCAGACACATCTTTACTAGAACATTATCTTTCTCAAAGATAGTAAACTTACTAATGCAAGGTCATCACAAACTGCAGTATACCCAGAGCAGGCAATATACCTCTTTATTTCTGTGGAAGCTGGAATAAGCTACAAAATTTTTGTTTCATTGAACCAAATGTTCAGTTAGTTTAAACTGTCTGTCTATGTTTTCCATTTTTCTCCCTTGCTCTACATTCCTCCCCCTATGTCTCACAAGGCACTGCTTTCTTTATAATATATATTCCCTGATAACATTCATGTGTCCTTATGTCAGAATCCATCCACGTAGATTGCTATTCTCCCTCACAGAATACTATACAACAGCGTGGAAGATTTGTTCCCTATTTGTTTGAGCTGTTTTAGCCGTCAGTGCAAAAGTACAATGGCTTCTAGTTGTCTGTAAATAGCTTTGTCCTTAGGGCTTGGAGAGCGGTTTATTTTTCCTGAAGCACAGCACAAATGTGATGCAGTTGAATAGACATTGTAATGTACCCGAAATGCTATAGGGCCTTTGCTGTGCCAAAATGAGGACCATGAAATTTTCCTATTTCTTTTCTGCATAAATTGAGCTGATTTTTAATCTTCAGAAGAAAAACTGACTAGAGCAAAGGGAATTATATTGATATTTTCAACAGTCTGAAGAATAATAGCTTTGAGGAATAACATCACTCATCTGTAGCTGTTTGTGAAACTGGCTTTCTTCCATAATCAGGCTGATAGACTTTTTGATAGCTACTGTGTAACTATGTAAGCGAAACTTTTAAATGTAACACAGAAACTGAAACCAGTCCTTCTTAAATCATAGAATCATAGATTAGTTTGGATTGGAAGGGGCCTTTAAAGGTCATCTAGTCCAACCCCCCTGCCATGGGCAGGGACATCTTCAACTAGATCAGGTTGCTCAGAGCCCTGTCCGACCTGACCTTGAATGTTTTCAGGGATGGGCCATCTACCACCTCCCTGGGCAACCTGTTCCAGTGTTTCACCACTCTCATTGTAAAAAAGTTCTTCCTTAGATCTAGTCTAAATCTACCCTCCTTTAGTTTAAAACCGTTACCCCTTGTCCTGTCGCATCAGGCCCTGCTAAAATGTTTACCACCATCTTTCTTATAAGCCCTCTTTAAGTACTGAAAGGCCGCAGTAAGGTCTCCCCGAAGCCTTCTCTTCTCCAGGCTGAATAACCCCAACTCTCTCAGCCTTTCTTCATAGGAGAGGCGTTCCATCCCCCTGATCATTTTTGTGGCCCTCCTCTGGACCCGCCCCAACAGGTCCATGTCTTTCTTGTGCTGAGGGTTCCAGAGCTGGACGCAGGGCTCCAGGCGGGGTCTCACCAGAGCAGAGCAGAGGGGCAGAATCACCTCCCTCGACCTGCTGGCCATGCTACTTTTGATGCAGCCCAGGATACAGTTGGCCTAAGTTGCTAAATACTTCACATGTAGATAAGTAATTTTCAAAGGTGAGTGGTACTTCCACTTTTTAAAATTATTAATTGTGTTTTATGTATTTATCAGTTAATATCATCATGATTACTCCGTTACCTTGTAACTTCCTTCATAAGATAATTTGGTTTTACTATTTTAGTGGCACTTGAATATGTGTTTAACCAGAAGCTCTTGGGCCTCTGAGGGCACACTGCACAAAAGCATTCTGAGTAAATAATCAAGGATGTAATGTGGATTCAGGCTTTAAGCTGAGCAATGTTCTGTTGCTTGTTGTGGTGTAGTATCTTGTTTTACATTATGCTTTCATTCATCATATATGAACAACTTCACAGCTGTTATTTCCTTTCAGCTTAAGCAAATCATGCCTGTAGTAGCCAAGGACAAAATTAGCTCAGTAGGAAGGAAAAGTTATTTTTAAACATAAAATTATTTATTTTACTAGAGAAAAAAAAAATCTTTATATATAACCAGTGTATTTTTGCCATAATTTCAGAAGCAAATGCCTCTGAAATGTATTTCCCTCTGCAAGTATTCCAAACTAACCATTTGTTGCTACGCTCAGTTAGCCTGAAACACTCCATATATGATTTTGAGTAGAAGCATTTGTATTGTTCTATATTGTTTTGTTCTCTCAGGTACTTTTTATTAAGTTATTCAGGTGTTATTTTTATGTACTTTTGTTAGTGTTATTTATGGGATTTTTGTCACTCCTGAAGACAAAAGAAATAAAATCCCAAAACTTATTATACATGTGAACTGGTTTATGCAAATTGAGATGTTAAATTTGCATAACACGTTTATCTGTATTTATAGTACATAACTACTACAACAGATTGCTTTTAAATAACTCATTATAAGAATAACTTTTTTTTTTTAGTACTCTTCATCAGAGGATCTCAAAACACTTTACAAATAGCAATTAGTTAAACCTTTTGGTTCCTGAAGGCACACCACAGTCCTGAAACATTTGGCATTAGAGAATATGTCAATATTGTGTGTAATCAGACAATGAAAACTTCATAGATGTAACTGAATAACGAAATAGGGAAAATTGGAATGTCTGAAGAGCAATGGAAAATTTAAAGGGCAAAGGTGACATTCCTGATTTTCTTCCTTTAAAGATCATTGGGTCTTAGTTCCTTTATTTATGACTCTCTATATCTGAGATACAGTAGAAACTGAAAACCATGTGTACTATTTATTTACAGATCTGTAAATGAAAGCATCAACACTTTAAATCATAATCATATTAAAAGAGTAACATAACAACATCTAGGAATGGATGCCTCTACCTTTGTGTTTGTGAATATAAGAAATTACATTTCCATATTTATTTTTCCATGGCTGTTTGCAATTTGTACTCATTGAGGCTGAAGTGTACAAACAGTGGTGGGAAGCCACAGAAAAGCCTTTCCTACAAACTTGTCCTGCTAGTGCTGTGTTTAGCCTTTGTCTTCGTACCTCTACAACCCTTCTCAATAGAGACCTCCTCCCAACTCTTTTCTCAGCCTTGAGGGTAACCCCTGGAGAAGTCTTTCCTCTGAGTGGTGAGAATAGCTCATCCTGTGGTTCTTACACCAGGTCTCCACCTAACATGCTGCCTGTAGCTAGACCTGTAGCTGGCTGATAGCGGCACATAAGATTTAGTAATAAATGTGATTTAAGGATATTCCCACTATACCAGTGAGTATGCCAAGTCCTGGAGGACAGCCCTGTGATGAACACACACTTCAGTCCTTAAAGGTGCCATGACAACTTTTTCCTGCCCTAGATAATACCATCAACTCACTCCCTCTTGCCTGTTAGCTCTGAGCACTCCCTCACATAAATCTCTGTCTGCAGGAACCTGAGTCCTCTGATGTGAAAACACTGAGCTGCCACAGTACATGCTCACCTGCATGCTTTATGTTGCCATGCTCAAGCATAATGGTCAGAGAAAAAGAGTCCTTAAAAGATCTTAAAACACTAGTTAATGAATTGTGTGTGGAAACACTCTTTAATATTTATTTTACATTATTCCTTCTTCTTTAATACCAGGAAGAAATAGTAGAATCATATGAACAAGGAGGAATTAGCTTGTATCCAAGGATGAATTTGAAAATAATTACTTCTGCCATAAATCTTGCAGTCCATATGGATAAGGTACAATACTGGCACTGGTATCTACAGGTCCATCTGCACAGAGCCTCATTTTACTGCGTAAGGTAAAGCTTTGTAAATCCAGCCATCTGTTTTCAGTGCTGTTTTTTCCCCAGAACCTCTAAGAAAGGCTGGGCAATAAAGATAAAATGTAAAGGATTCCTCTATATCATATGACTGAATTTAAAAAATAATATTAAAGGATTCAAAATAATATTTGAATATTTTATATGATCATTTCTGTCCCTAAAATTATTTAAAATAATAAATACATCATTTGACTATGGTAATGGCATCTGATAAATGCTATGTAGTCACAAAGACCTAATCCTGCTTCACCTTGCTGTAGAACACATCTTTCCCACCAAAGCCAATGGAATGACAGCACTGCAGAATCAGGCTCCTTATATATTTTTTCCCATGGATTTGCTGTCCATGATAATAATGAGGGGAAAATTTATTTTGACTCTCCCAGTGATTTCCTTTTGGCTCTTGGAGCACCAATGGATGTTTTTAAAAATATTATCCCTCCCTACCTTGTTGGGGAACACAGGATTATAAACACATTTGGTAATATCTACTTAGTGGCTTGAACACTTTTGATTAGTCCCAGGCATATATATATGACAAAATCCATTCTGTGAGACAATTCATGGATCAATAACTGGTTTGGTGCATTCCATATATCCAGTGCACTAACACTCTGAAACTGTGAGGTGCTGGAAAATGCTGGAAGGTACTTCTGCTTTGTCTAGCTTGGGACAAAGTGTTCAAAGCTGATATAATTTTCCATGTGAAGAAGTAGTAATAATGTACTCACAGAAGTTCCTCAAGTAGTACTGCACCTTCATAATTCCTATTTAGAAAATATAAAACTACATAGTGAGCCACATGTCCTGAGGCCAGTTTATCAGAAGTATCTGTATTGTTTGAAGAAAATGAAATGAAAGCCCTATTCAGTCACATCTGAGCATTCAGTTCTGTTATTGATCCTGGAGAACCTGAAAAATTTCATCAGAAGAAGCCAGGCCTCAAGGAACCTTGGAGATCATTGTGAGAATATGAGGATCTACTATAATTTTATTTTTATTTTTGGTTTTGGTTGTCTTCTTTTCTCCATATGAAATCAGATCAAATACTGAAGAAAAAGAAGCAGGAAGATTCTAATCTGGAGGCAGATCAGACTTGTCAGACTGAAATGTAATAAGTAATATGTTACCGGAGAACAGGTAACATGTCCTAAACATTTATTCTCGTTATTATTTTGGAATCAGATTTTCCTCAAATTTTCGTTTCCTACTGTCTGCCTGGTTGCTAGTGGTCACTAGACACCCTGCTTGGACAAAAAATTATATTTATTCTTTGACATATTCAACATCTTAAGGGTCTTTTCCAACCTAAATAATTCTATGATTCTATGATTTTATGATTCTATATGGAGGGGTTGGAACTAGATGATCTTTAAGGTCCCTTCCAACCCAAACCACTCTATGATTCTATGATTCTATATGTAGCTTAAAAGCATAAACACACTTTGTGTTTCCATATAAACTCCCAAACCACTGACAGTTTAAGTTAGAAGCTAAAATCTATGGCCATCTCTTTAATTCAGTAAACACATATTCAAAATAGCTGGCTCCCAACCAGTGACCAGTGCTGATGTAGTTAAATGTTTAAACTAATAAAGATTGATCCAGGTGCCCCGAATAGGTGTGTTTGTACTTGTGCTCTGAATTATTTTAACTTAAATTACTATAAATACAAGACTGATGGATGGTTCTTTCATTTAAGTTTTGTGAGTGTGTTTCTCTTGATAAATCTTTATAAACTGTTGTTTATTTTGAATTTAGTAAATAAACAATTCTTTTTGCTTCCACTTTGCCCTGGTGTTAGTTAAAGGTGACTTTAATTTGTCTATCATCTAATGTCTATCTAAATTATAGCTTGGAACATTTCTGTGTAAGTATTTACAAATTTAGTGTCTATTATCCTTTGATTATAGAAATACCAGTTTTTAAAATTTTAATAAATACTGTTTGATGATCAACAAACTGGGGAGGAACTAATCATTCCTTTTCAGTTAGCCTTATCTGGCATCTCATTTCAACAGCTACCACTACAGGCAGCTTCTAAGAAGTCTCATAAGCTACAAAATGTGTTAATCATATCCAGAAACTTCATCTTCATATTGGAAGATGAACAGGCAAATCTCATTGTAGGTAAATATTGTTAATAGTTTTTTAAGTCAGTCCATTCCTGCAGCACAAAACAATTGGATATGGCAGAGCTGGAAAAAGTATGTAAGGATTTTGGACTGTGGTTTAGAGTACAAAGGTTAATCTTTAATTCAACAGGTGGCTGGTCAAAAGGCATGAACCTTACTTGTAAAGTCAACGTTGTTAGTTTTAAATAGAAGTTATCACAAGCTCAGAATCTCTACAACTGTTCATTAATCACTAGGCACTGAGGTGTAATTTCCATATAAAGACCTGTCACATCTGTCCCCTCATCTGCTCTATATACGTCATTGGTTTTTCAAATTTATGAAATGAAGAAAATCCATTAATGTTCTTCAGTCAGATAAAAGGTAAGTGCTAAAGTCCTTTAAAAACGATCTCAAGTACTTTGACTGGTATATTCCCATTATTTACAGGTTATTTAAGTGAAGTTGCTGCAGGAAACTCATCAAACTTCTGTCAGCTAAAAAACAATTGTTATGTCAATGGAAAGTGATAAAATTTCCCTGAGGGACTACGACAATTTAGAAATAAAGTTGCAGTGAATACCATGAGTGACAAATGAAAAGAAACATCTTCTGTTTTGGCCAATTTCTATGGATAATAGCATCCCAGAATCAAAGTCAATCAATTAGCACTGATTTTTTCAGCAAGTTAATAAGAACAAAACAGTATCTCCTAGAGCTTTATTTACTGAAAATGCCATTACAAAACCATTACTAAACTCTAATATTCAGTGACTACTACAAGAATAGAGTTTAAATCAATAACAATAAAATTGATATCTTGCATTATGTGTATAAATAAAAACTTATTTATTCTAAGGTTTGACATAATGACTGTATATTGTTTAAGAATATAATATATAAATTTTTGAGGGGTTAAATTTGTAAGCAAAATCTATTTTAAAAGATTTGGAAATACATCTTGTAGAATCATGGGTAAACTGAGTAGAATTTAAAGAATGCATCTGTGCAATTAGTAACAAGTTCAATCAAATGTCATACTGTATTAAATCGCTCCTCCCGCCACATTACATCAATGTTTCAAACTACCCTACTTTAAATAGCCGTTGCTAGCACAGTCCTAGTAGTACAGCATGCACCTAAAATAAATAAATGAGAAATATGCAATAAAAATATTTAAAAATTCATTTTTCTTCTTCTTGCCTTTTCACAAAGCATAGGATTTTAAAACTAGTTACTTCATCAAAATCTGTATCGACTGGCTATTGGTGTGTTGTAGAGTAGGAAATGAATTTAAAAGTTTGATCATCCTTTTTGCCTCAGAAATGCTTTAAATCAATCCAAGCAAATTTTTCACAGTCCCTGTGATATATAAATTAGGATAGTTTTAATGAACCCTTTTTTTATAAATTGAAGATACCTGAATAATATTTTAAACTTATTGATAATAAAAAAGTAAAACTGTATCATGCATGTAGATTGGGTCATCTATAGTCAAATATGTTTCTAAACTAAAATGTGTCTGTCTGTATCTTTCATCTATCTAAAATCTGGTATCAAATACCTAATCTAATACCTAGGTAATATCTATCTAATATGTACAAAGATGTGGATATTTGAACACTAGGAAATAGAGGGCAAAGTATCTAAAAATAGTCTTAATTTGGCTATCATGCCTATGATACTGTGTAGCATTCATATAATGAATTGATACTGTTTTCCAATATTGAGCTTGTATGCACATGGGAAATCCCATGTGTGTTTGGGAAACAGACACCATTAGATGCTGCTTAACCTTTTCTTGGGGGGGGG
>NW_009191868.1:0-3583 GCF_000690835.1 Fulmarus glacialis
AACATGTTGAACAAGACTGGCCCCAAAACAAGTTGCACTGGCCCCATGAGACATTTTGAAGGTGAAACAAAGAACTTTTATTAACTAGCTAGAAAATAAGCAGTGGAGGCTTCTACCAGAGGCTAACACTAAAGCAGCAGCAATTGCTCAATCCTAAGGGATCAAGAAATAACAGAGAGCAGGTAAGAGGATGTTACACCTATTCCAAGGGCACCTCCACTTCACAGATGAAAAATAGGAATAAAAAACAAACCTAAGAGCTTCCAAGTATGTTTAAAACTTGGCTGTTTTGATTTGCGCTCTTTTCATCATTTTCCTCCAGGCTGACAGGTAGTGTCTTCAAACTTGAACAAAAGAACTAAAATGCATAAGTTTTGGCTAAACACAGATGGAACAATTCAACAGACACACACATTGGCCTTTTTTTTCCAAGTCTATTCTATCAAAAGAAAAGCAGTATGCAGCACTTCTTCATGAAATGTTTTCTTGATTAAAGTCCTCATCATTTCTTATCAGCATAACCCAAGACATGGCTTAAATTTATGCAGTGAGAAACCCCCTACCATAGACTTCAGAGGAGATTAATTTCTTTGTTTTATATTGGAACTATGAACTCTAATTTTAGGAGGTTACATTTTTATGAACATTTTGTAGAAATAATTAGTGATATTATTACTCTAAAAATATTTAGGACATGATAACTCATGTAGCCGATAGTTTTACTACACCTATTTGCTGCTGAAACTTCTGGGTATTGGGTTTTGCTTTGTACCTTAGGAAGGCAAAAATATTTTCTGAAGCATTGCTACATTTTTCAAGGAAGCTCCACGAAGAGTGTTATTTATTCAAAATCCAAGTTCTAAGCACTGTTTCAAATTAAATGCCGAACGAAAAAGCATGCCTTGAACCTGATCTGGCCAAGGACACAAACTTTTCCTGCCTCTTCCTGACATCTCCCACCTGAGTGCCACTCTTAACAGGTCTCTCACTTCCCTTATTCACCAGTTTCCCCCATCATGTTCCAATTTCCCAGCCAGTCAGCTTTTCTCTTGGTTTAGAAAATTTCTTCATGCAATATAATAAGAGGCTTTATTTGGTTTTAATGTGGAAATTGCTTAAAATACAACACTACCAAACACTTTATCAGCTCGCTCTCAGTTATTCAGATGTCAACTTTCAGTCAAGAAATAATAACGCTTTTTGTTTGTACCACATCTATTACAGCTCCATTCTCGTGTTGCATTTTCTACAGGAGAATGCCAACAATTACCCTTGTTTGCAAGCAGTGAATGTTATGAGATTTAAATATAACACTCGAATAAAGAACAAAACTATTCAGAGGTGGAGGCATGCATCTAACCATGTAATAAACAGAAGCATACTCTACAAAGGTTATCTCTCTTGGTGGTATTCTCATTTGGAGAGTGCAGTTGTGAGCCTACAGACAAAGGTAAATAAACTACATGTGAAATAATAAAGGAATAAAAAGATAGTACTATTTTGGAAACAAGAAACCTGTGGCAATCTGCAAGCCATCAGAACAAAGCCAGAATGTTGATTAACTGAATAAAGATGTGGCCAAAATGTTCACATTGATGAACAAATTCTCTAAAAGCTCTATTAATAATTAAAATCAATTAAAAACTTGCATTAATGCTATCTTTTGAATGAAAGGAATTTAATTCTGAATTGGACAAATTTAGACAACATGATTATTACAGAATTCTCACTAGTTCATACTCTAAAAATGAAGCTGTGCTTCTTTAAAGCAGTAAGTTTCACAGTGAATCCCAACTATGTACTTAATTTTACACGATGTGCGGTGCTTTCATCATCTCATACAGACTGTGGCTGCAGATAGCACAAATGCATCAGGCTGCTTTTAAAACACCAGAAGGAAAGTGTATATAATCCAGTGAACGAACAAAAAGTGCTGAAGTGTTTCACAGTTCTTTGAAAGGGTAGATTTAATACTTAGGAAATAGGAAATTAACTACGTTTAAGGTATATTTGGTGCAAGATGTCATGCTTGCAACAGTGAAGTCTGAACAATGCAGATGGTCCCTTCCAATGCATCTCTCTTCACCTACCAAAGAATGCTGTTTTATTATAATAAGTTCGATACAACTAGAGAGTATCGCAGCACACCCATTTGTTAGAACTTCATAGAAGAACGCTGCTATGTCTTTGAGGAATTAATTTCCTGATGAGTTAAAGCTCCAAAGAGGGAACACACTCTGACTACACTTCTCAGCAGGTAATCCATTCAATCCTATTTAATTAAGAAATGAAAGAAAAGTAATATTAAAGCAGATTCCTGGTGGGGAAAGGAAAAAAAATCCCACATCAAAAACTTGCTGCAAATTAATAACAGGTATGATACCACTGTTCCAGGCTATAATCAGTGAATGTATACTTGACAGTTTTTGGCATAAGCTTTCTTCTTGCAAATGAAGGAACTCATCCTTTTTCCTAATCGAAGAATTAAGATAAACTTCATAGAAAATTCAGTCCCAATACAACTTCTTTCAAAACAACAATCAATCTGACCTTTGCCTTTCTAACATACAGAACGTTCCATGCTCATGCTTCTCCTTAAAATGGGATACCTGAGAACTGCATCTACACTCCCAAAAGCAGCAAATTATCCATCTGGAAAGTGGGGCACCATAGCTATTAGAGATTTAACAGACAGCATGCAGTGTTACTATCATTCTCCTACCCAAAAGGGTCCCTGAAGTTTCTAATGTTGAAGCTAAGATTACATACGGACATTTTGATCTCTACCTTATGATTTCCATCCCAAGGGGGAGAGGGGATCTGATATATCTGACAACAGAGATGTTATCACAATTCATCTTATACAAACAGTAATACCACCAATAATTTGACATTGGCAAAGTTGAATCAGTTCTTACCCAGCATATATGGACAATTCTACAAATTCAAATTCTGAAAAAACTAGTTATTTTAAGTTTCCATTAAATTCACAACATACCTCTTCTGATTCATTTGTTATTGTCTGGGATTCTTCCAGCTCCTCATCAGCTGTATATTCTTCTTGTTCTTCCATTGCTTGCTCATTATATGACTGCATGTAATCTTCATCCTAAGGCAATAACACAAGAAAGTGAAAAGACACAGGCCAACTTTACAGAATCGCAAACCCGTTAAGAGGTGGGGTCTGTATGCACTGTTACTGTTTCCAGAACTGGAAGAGACGTATTGTATCTATCAGAACTGATAATTGTAAGTGACATATCATATATGGCTGTTTTGGGTTTCTGTGGCAAGGTTTTGGTAACGGGGGGGTACAGAGGTGGCTTCAGTGAGAAGCTGCTAGAAGCTTCCCCTATGTCCAATAGAGCCACTGCCAGCCGGCTCCAAGACGGACTCACCACTGGCCAAGGCCGAGCCCATCAGTGATGGTGGTAGCACCTCTGGGATAACATATTTAAGAAGGGGGGGAAAATCCTAGGCAACTGCAGCCGGAGAGAGGAGTAAGAGTATGTGAAACAACTCTGCAGACACCAAAGTCAGTGAAGAAGGAGGCAGAGGAGGTGCTCCACGCACCAGAGCAGAG
>NW_009191869.1:0-3548 GCF_000690835.1 Fulmarus glacialis
TTCTATGATTCTATGATTCTATGGTATCTTTCAAGATTATATCTAATCTTTTTTTAATACATTGACATTCACAGAACCTTTTGGAAATAAGCTCCACAATTTAAAAACTATTTCATTCTCTTAGTGTGCACATCCCAAGGATTTAATGCATTTATAGGGTGCATAAATGTGTTTGTTGCTTGAGGTGCAACAAAGCTTGGGAACAGCTGAATGCAGGTAAAACAAACATAACTTGCATTAGTGCTAGTAAGGTTAGATCCTTGCAATGTAAACAAAGTGCCTATTGTTTGCTTCTTGTGAGATTGTGATGAGCTTGAGGAAAATCAGCTTGGCAAGCAATCTCAGTACATAGATCAAGGCAGGTTTTCAGTTACTGCAGCGTTGGCCTTGTGATGACTAAGTTAAGCTGAGAACACAATATTTTAAAATGTGCTTTAGATGATCTTTTAGTTAAACAAGAATTCCCACTTTTTAAAATTATTTGTATGTTTTGGAATATGTTTATGACCAAACTGATTCACAATTCCCTGTTGGCTTTCCACCTCCAGAGTTTCAAAACTTTGTGGGGGGAAGCAAAGGTCTGAAACTTGGCTACCACAAACTTTCCCTCTGCCACTGACATGTAAGAGGTGATCTGGTTAGTATTGTCTCTAGCCTGGTTTGGCCACTGAGGACAAAAACCATCTGGGTTACCCTAGAAGGCCTTTGGTCAGAGTCCAGTAGTAGATCCAAGGACAGATGCCTTACCTGCTTTGTAGACCATAACTAATGAATGGCCATATAAATGTTAACCTTCAGCCTCAATGTGTTCAGTTGTTCCAAATCAACTGGAGGATGCTACCAAAAACTTTGTATGCACTAAATATTTGATGACACTCAAAGGCTGTCTTATTTTCTCCTCACTAGGAAACATGGACAAAAGAAGATCACTGAGCGTTCATAAGGGATAAGAGCTGTGATAGCCTTGTTGCACAGTGCTTAGCTGTGTTCATTGGTTCCTAACACAGACAGGCAGAAGGTTCAGACTGAAAATTAGTGCTTAGAATGATCACACATAGTAGCTCTATCTACGCTAGGAAATTAAAAAGCACCAGGGAGTGTTCCTTATCACTGGATCTGGACTCTGTATTATTCAGTTGTCCTGGTACAGTTTTGGCTTAGGCCAATTAGCAGCCTCACAAGTAATTCCTGGGTACAGTTTGTCAGCTAGCAAGCACCAGAAACCACTCTTAATGTCAGTCTAGATGTATCCATCGTATTTGGCAGGATAGGACTGTTTAATACATTACACACAAGGTCATTCTGTACCTCAGTATCAGCGAGAAATCAAAGGTGAATTCAAGATGGAGCTTTCTCATGGCAGCTTGTGACCTGTACTTATTCAGGGCTCCCCCTCAGACTATTCATGCCTTTAGAAAAAAATTCTGGAGGAATCAGGTATTTTTTGTGAGTGCTGGAGAGTGATTCAGCTCATTTTGAAGCTGGCACCTAGCGACTGCTGACTAGCTAGTTAGCACCTGGCTGGCTGTATTGGCTAGAACTTCACTGACTACAGTGGGAACATGAAAATCTACATATAGATACCTACATTTAGATATGTCAATCAGAATCTGAATCCTGTCATCCTGTCTACTACAACTTGGTGACACCTTATGGTGATTTTCCTCTGACCCTTGCTAATCTTTGCCTTCAGTGCTGCCTGTTGCTATCATGCTGAGAGGAGTCCAAATTTCTGTGTGTTTCAACAAGACAGACTTGCCATCTTTTGAAGAAATTCCTAAACAATTTTAACTTTTCTTCACAGCCATTCTTGTTAACTTTGTATCTGCGTATTTAGCTTAGCAGAGAGATTCCAGGGATATGCAGTGGCTGTTCAAAATGTCTAGGTTTCTAAATAAATAGAAAATTAAAATGGTTGCAAATACATTTCTGCAAGACGGATTACTTGAGAGGTCAACTGCATTAAAGGCTAATATTCTTAATAGCATTTTCATGTCACGGTTAATTAAATTATGTTCTAAAGAACACAAGCATTAAAATTTCTGGTTTATTGTGCAGGTGGAAAGAACTCTTATTTCGTACTTTCCATATACAGCACAGACTGTAACACAAATGGTGCAATATTATCCCGGAGCAGTGAAAGGAATTCCATGGGAAATGTAACTTCACAAGGCATTTTACCTGAGGCCGAACTCATAATCTCCTCCACTGATACAAACTGTTCTCATTTATACTGTTTCATCTGAGGCATCTAATCTGCATTTCCAGTGCTTTTCTCAGGGGAAGCCCTGAACTCTGATACACTGAAATATAAAACAAAACAGCCCTGAAACTTATAATCTGTCTGTAGAGCTAATGAAAGTACTTTTCTTAATGTGACTGCCATAAAACATTAAAGCCTCCTCATTTGTCTAACCTTCTACACCAGAAGCTTCCCAGATGTGTTGCTCCCACTAGAAACAGGGAGTTTAAAGTCTCTGAAGTGCAAATAAAATGTGAATCCAGTAAAGTGAGTAGCTACACATTTCTTTTATTAGCTGAAAATTGGTCCTTTAGCTATAATATATTCTTTGTTTCTTTCTGGTTTTAAACCAGCAGCATTTTCATCCCAAGCAATGGTAACTGAAATCTGCAGTTAATCCATATATAATTTAAAATATGATCTTCATCAAACAATTTTCCCTTATACCATCATGTCACTGTGTCCCCGTCCTGAAGAAAGGTATCATCGTTACAAGTGAAAAGCATGTTTATTATTACTGGTCAATTTTCACTCAAGTCTCAGCTCCCAAAAGATCACGTTTCTTCTTCTTGTTTTCATACTATGATTAGGAGAAAATGAGTAAGTACATATGAGACCTCTGAGCTGACACATAGAAGGTGAGAGTAGACTGTTTACCTGATAGCTGGTAATTTATCTGATAATTGTGGTTAAATCTAAATCCAAAAGTAGAATTTGTAGATGTATATGTGATGAATTTATAAAAATCTAAATGCATAACTATTAACTGTTAAGGTAGAGAACTATGCACACTTGTGGTGGCTTGACCCTGGCTGGACGCCAGGTGCCCCCCAAAGCCACTCTATCACTCCCCTCCTTAGCTGGACTGGAGAGAGAAAATATAACGAAAGGCTCGTGGGTCGAGATAAGGACAGGGAGAGATCACTCACCAATTACCATCAAGGGAAAACAGACTTGACTTGCGGAAAATTAATTTAATTTATTACCAATCAAACCAGAGTAGAATAATCAGAAATAAAAACCTAAATCTTAAAACACCTTCCCCCCACCTCTCCCTTCTTCCTAGGCTTAACTTTACTCCTGAATTCTCTACCTCCTCAACCCCCAAGTGGCGCAGGGGGATGGGGAATGGGGGTTGCTGTCAGTTCATCACACTTTGTCTCTGCTGCTCCTTCCTCCTCAGGGGAAGGACTCCTCACACTCTTCCCCTGCTCCAGCATGGGGTCCCTCCCACGGGAGACAGTCCTCCATGAATTTCTCCAACGTAAGTCTTTCCTACAGGCTGCAGTTCTTCACGAACTGCTCC